>NW_023303693.1:0-13372 GCF_011077185.1 Oxyura jamaicensis | reverse complement strand
TGTGTTGGGTCTGTCTGGGATGGAGTCACCTTTCCCTGCAGCAGCCCACACAGTGCTGTGCTCTGCACTCATAGCTGGAACAGCACTGGTATCACTCCAGTGTTGTGTCTATTGCTGCATAGTGCTGGCACAACATCAGAACTCCTTCCAGGCCCCCAAGAGCCAGCAGGCTGGGGGTGGGCAATTGATGGGGAGGGGACATCACCAGGGCAGCTGACCTAAACCAACCAAAGGGATATTCCATAACACCTGATGTCACACTCAGCAATAAAAGGGGGGCTCTCATGGGGGAGGGTCTCTCCTGAACAACCGGTACGCGTTTTGAGGCCCTGTTTCCCGGGACGTGGCCGAACATCGCTCGTTGATGGGAAGTAGAGAATAACTTTTTTTTTCTTTCTCTCTGTGCTTCCGCGCGGCCTTGTTGTTTCTTTTGTTTCTCTTTCTCCCCATTCCCCTTTCCTTAATTAAATCATTCTCATCTCAAACCTCGAGCTCTTTGTGTTGTCTTTTCTCCCCCTTCCTCTTTGAGGAGGGGAGGAGTGAGAGAGCGGTTGTGGTGGAGCTCGGCTGCCCACTCGAGTAAAACCATCACACTCGTGTTCATCTTGGTATCCACCAGGGCCTCCAGATCCTTTTCTGAAGAACTGCTTTTCAGGTGGTTTGCCCCCAGCACAGATAGGTGTCTGGAATTGTAGCTCCCCAGGTGCAGGACTTTCCACTTCTCTTTGATGAACTTCATTATGTTTCTGTTGACCTACTTCAGCAATTTATATATGCATGCCAGGACTCATCCTAATAAAAAAGTCTGTTATCAATCAACCCTTCTATCTGATGAGAGGTAAGGAGAAGATCCTCCAGCAAGGAAAGATTTAGAAAGAGATTAACTGGGGAATAAATCACAGAACTAAGAAATTAAATTTATACTTCAGTAACTATTGTGGTAGTGGATTTTAATCAGTAAACAAAATCTCAATCCATTGCTCCAAAAACAGGAGTCAAACCTATGCCCTGAGTATTGAGAAGTAGGAAAGTAAACTTCTAGTTGGTGTTATGTATGATTTTCACTGTTGTTAAATATCTGTAGCTTCAGTTAAATACTTGGCCATTAGCTTAAAATGCAGTATTGCATCAAATGTTCCCTACCTGGGGTTAATGTCAGTTTGTTCAGCTGTAAGTGTGAATTTTTTATGATTTCAAAGAAAAGCCCTGAAGAAATAAATAAATTAACACATACAGAAGATTAAGTGATGATGTTTCAGAGTCAGAAGTGGATTACTGGGCTGCACTTTGTCAGAAACATAGTGATAGTTCAAGCAAAAAAAAAAAATAAAAATCACATACTCCGTTTTTTTTTTTTTCTTGTATTCACTGCATTCTGCCAGCAATGAAGCACAAAAAGTCACATATATCTTTGAATAGGAAATGATTTCTCTTGACATATAAGTCAATATAGCTTGTAAAGCATGAAGAAGTTCAATATGACATGAAGCTTGCCTAGCAAATCTCTCCCTCTGTTCTTTTCTAGTAATGTGAGAAAAACAACAACAAAATTCCTTCTCTTACAACATAATAAAACACAATAGTGAATACTGATTCAGAAGTGACATCCTTTGTTATATTTTTATTACCCAAAATATGAGTGGATGAACTCTGTAGCATATCCTAAATATATATCCTAATATCTGTGCTATGCTGTCTATTTGTGAGAACATTATGCAGGCTTAAATCTTCTAATAGGAAAATTTCTGCTCATGTTTCTCTCACACTTATACCAGTGGCAATATGGATCTTTCCTAGAGACAGGTCTGAATTGTCTAAAGCCATCTCTTTTATTAAGATTACAAAGAAGAATGAGGATACTTTTAATCTAAAAGGGAAGTGGGAGAGTTTCTGTACTTGTCTAGAGTTTAAAATTTGCACAAGGGGTTAGCTTAATGACGTCATGATTTTCCCCTGTTATAAATATGGAGATGCTTGGAAATAGAGTTTTTACTCACTTCAAGTTTAAATAACCAAACTAAAAAGCACAATCAAAAAATAGAACAGTACATTAAATATAATGGAAACCCTTCTAGTAACACATACAGTTCAAGTAAATTTTTGGCAATATGAATGAACCATTTGATAAAGTGAGCTACCTTTTTCAAAGCCTAGGTTTAACTTCAGAGTAACCTAGAGTGTTGCCAGTTGTACAATGTACATAGTCTCTTGAATACCAAAAGGATAAATGCTATGTAAAGTACAGTTCAAAGTTCAGAGTAAACCAATGCACTCTCCTGGCCTACCAGAGAGAGAAATAGAGACTTTTTGATGACTGTTTCTGAAAGACCATGTAACAACATGTGACAGCTAGCAATATCAGCTAGAAATAATTGTCTGTGTTTGTACGTTGCATGGGAACCAACTAGTAAAACCAGGGCAGACATAACCCTCAACAGATTCTCCACCATCCACATTCACACCTGGTTATCCTCTGTGATCCTTTGGCTACACCATTTACAGCAGTACCAGGACTTAACAGGAAGAAATATGAAGCCACATGTTAAGAGTACACCAAAAACATCACCTGAAGAAATAAATATTTGAAGAAAATTTGACCTATAAATAGAGTAGAGGTATCTCATTCAAACCGCAAAATGAGGAAGATTGCAAGACAATATGTATATATTATGGAAAAAGAAATTTTCTTACAGTCAACAAGAGAATCAAAGATGCAAAATTCACATATCTTCAGATGTCTCCCTGATAGCATAAGATGTCACATCACGATTTAAGATCTTGTCTCTACTGCACTGTTACACAAAATCCTTTTTCATTTTCTGGGATATAAAATATAAAATGATGTCATAAAGATCAATTTAAGGAGGGTCCTATCAACCGGTCATTAAAAAGCAGAATATCTGAAGGGTAAACTAAGAGTTTTTAGCAAAAACAAGAAACACTCTAACAAATCTGTGCAACTATAGAAGGAAACATTTAAATCAGTATAAAATGATTATAATTTGTTTGTTCTGAATATAGTTAATATCTGATTAGGTAGGTGCTTGAAGTTAATGTATTTCTTAATTAAATCAGACTCCTCCTTCTCTACCTCAAGAGAAAAGATTGATCATCCTTTTTTTTTCAAATGCTAATTACTATAAGTAATGAAAGTCTTAAATCAGAAAGCTTTATTCAACCCTGATGCTTCATCCATTTGGATCCTACTCACATTTCCTTGGGAGGCCTGCTCTTTTGTATCTGTGAAAATAAGCACAGATGTTGGTTCCACCTTCCTCAAAGCAAGTTCTGCCTAATGACCACTTTGGATGTATCCCACTTGCACCTGTTCAGCATTTTAAAGTAAAATAGAGCATTTGATTGACTCTCAATATATTGTTCAGATTTTCTTAACTTGATCATGTTGCCATAAAAGCCAAGAGATGATCTGAGTAGCAGCCACAGTATCAGATGGAGTAGGGCCAATTTCATCATTCTTAGAAGCACTTTTTGTTGCCATTGAAAGTCTAACTTGGAAGATATTGCAGATTAATTAGAACATTAGATGGCACTGCTACCACACTGAGGTACAGAGAGAAGCAAAGATAACCATATGCAATTATTTGTAGTTCATTAAGCATACATAAAATGCTAATATAAAAATGCTCACATTGATCTCAATATGACATTTCTGAAGAACTGCTCTTTTTGTTATCAACAGGATGCACTAGTTCTCTTATTTGCTGCCTCCTCCTGTAAAAGCAATCACCATACACATTTTCCTGTATTATATTTCCTTTGTCTTCCATTACAGAAACCTGTTTTGCAAAACCAATCTCTTACAGAATTTACCAAAATCCACCATCATTAAATTTCTTTTCAGTTTCTTAAGATTTTCAGCAGTCTGGAGAGAGAGGAGAGGAGAGGAGAGGAAGCTTTCATGTAGGCTTTTGCAAGTATGAATAAACTTTATTGAAATCTATAGATCTACATGTGGTGTCACAACCCTGTAACGTTTAACACTTTATTAAGTAATTAATACCACCATTTACATTTAGACTAAACTAATGTTTCACAGCAAATTGTAAATCATGCCATGAATAGTGCCTTTGTTCTAAAAATAATGAAACTTTAAGGTTCCACAGTTATGTTTGAAAATTAACTCTATATGAAATAATGAAAAAAAAAAAAATCACATGAAGAAATGGGAAAAAAAATCAATTTAATCTTTAAAATATACATGTTAATACATAACACAGCATTAAAAATAAATAAATAAATGAATAACCAGGAAGTCATTCTTCAAAGAATCATTAGTATTTTGTTCAAAAATGTAAGACATTTTATTACTACCAGGAAGTATTTTCTTGACTTTTCTTCTCAGCTGTTTTGAATCAATGTAAAATTGTGAAATGTTCCAATTTTATCTACATTATACTCTCCAGTGGAAGATGGTTTTGTAAATCAGTAGCAAAGCAACAGAGGAGCAGTTCAACTTTTCATTCAGTACAACTAGTTAGAAGACCTTGATTTAATTTGCTTAAAATTTCATGGTTAATTTTTTTTCCCCCAAATATCTCAAATAAATGAAACTTGTATCTATTTCTTTACAATTTCTGCATATTTGACTTTGTAACTTTGACCATTTTCTCCTAACAGAGCTCTTCAGTGTGTTATTTATGCTGCAGAATTCTGCACATATGTACAGTTTATGTATATTTGTATCTATTCATGTACACTGCAAGAAAAGAAATGGCTATTATTTTCCTACAATTCTATGATTCAATATTGTATCAAAAGATTATTATTGGTAGCTAATACGATGTAAACCAGCAATGGAATCACAAGGTAATTGGTTGGTTTTGTTTTTTAGGTTGTTTTGTTGTTGTTGTTGTTTTTTTCCTCATGAGAATTGACTAATTGACTAAAGCTGAATTCTTACAGAAGAAAAAAACAAACAAACAAACAAACAAAAAACACTGTCTGTTGCATAATTAAAAACTATTTCATAATGTGAACATACAGGGAGAATAATGAAACCTTCACAAAAAGCATATGATTTAAAATTTCCTGACTTGGTGTTTTGTTTTTTTTTCTTTCAACATCTTTTGGCTTGAAGGAGATGTCATAGATTCTGGGGGAGGTTCAGGATGGAAATCAGGAGAAATTTATTCTCAGAAAGAGTAGTCAGACATTGAAATTGGTTGCCCAGAGAGGTGGTGGAGTGACCATCCCTGGGAGTGTTTAAGGAAAGGTTGGATGTGGTGCTTAGTGACATAGACCAGCTTCATCTTTGCTGAAGCACTCTCTGACCCTGTTCCAGCATGGGGTTTCCCCACCGCCCCCTCCTTTGCCATGTAAAGCCAATACAAAGGGGAAGAGCATCTCATAACACTTTCTTACTTACACTGACAACCACACATCAGCCACATTCTGTAGTAGGTTAGCATTGCTCCAATCTAGTCAATGGAAACAACTATCCAACTCTCACAAACTAAGGATCAATACCAGAGAAGAGTGGAGTAGTAAGCAGAGGAAAATATACTACTTCCCTTACTTAGTTTAGATGATGGACAGCTTCCAGATTTGGTGCATATTTTTCATTCTCTTCTCTGCCCATCCCTCATTTCAGTGCCTACACCTTATATTCTCCAAATATAGACAGTTTCCTACACACACACACACACACACACACACACACACACAAAAAGTCTGTAGAGCATCACATTCATTAAAAAAAAAAAAAAAAAAAAAAAAAGTGACAGTAAGCATATCAGGTCACAGTCTCAAATGATCCCTCTTCTGCAAAGTCATTAGCATCAGCTGTTTGTGTTCCCTGACTCTTTGGCAGCAATTGATTCCAAGTTCTGCCCAGTTAAACTATACATCCTATCAAGAAAGTCCTCTATAACTGGCTCTTCAACAAACTGACATGTTTGGAAATGTCTAAAGATAATGAAGCTATTCATACAATGCAAGTAAACATTGCATGTGCAGCTGGCACAGTCTGTGAGTTCTATTAGCTGACTTGGATATTGAATTCAATTTTAAGGGTTTGATATTGGAAATATGATTTTTGTGTGTTTTGTTTGTCTGTTTGTTCTGCGATTTTGTTCTTATTGTTCTTGGCCCCATATTTAGGATTGTGAGTTCCATAAAAACATGCCAGACTGCACAAGAACACAGCCTTCATGTGTATGTGAGAAAATATCTTGACAAGAATGAATACCCACATATTTGTAGTGGTCATATCTATACCTTTAATTTTCTAATTGGAATAGCTCTTTTACAGCAATTACTTATTATGGATTACTTCCACGCATTAGTAGAAACTAAAGATAAAACTTCAGATGTGGTCTCTGAGCTGAAATGCCTTTGAAACAACATTAGCTGAAATAACCTTTGAAACAAATCATCCTAGCTGCACTTTTAGCTAATTGGATGATATACAGATAGCTGGAAAAAAAAAAAAAAATAATAAAAATAAAAAAAAATCATCCTACTCACTCTATGGTACTCTCTACAAAAAAAAAAAAAAAAAAAAAAAAATCTTTTTGGAATATGCTGAGATACCTTATGCAAATAGGAACAACTGTGATTCAGCTTATCAGTCCTGACCAACAAAAAACAAAAATGGAGATATCTGATGAATAAATAAATGAATAAATAGATGTAGATTTTTAGAACTTAATGCACCATTCGGTCATCTAGTCTGACCCTCTTACATACCACAAAGACTGAATTGTGTTCAGTGATTCTTGCATTGAACATAACACCTTGCAAGATAACACCATCTTCCAGAAGGGTATTTGGTTGTGATCTAAGAAATAGAAAATGCAAATAAAAGCTTTTGAACTGTAACACAATAATTTCTAACGTATTTTGTTCTGTACGTACTCTAAATAAGGTGCTTGCTAGAATTATCAAATGCAGTGAAAAATATTCATGCAATTAAGTTATATATGTATTTTGCACAGAATTTAGAGATGATCTCTGAGGAAAGACAGAAAATTAAAATCAGAAAATTGAACAGATAAAGAAGAAGAAATACATATTATTGATACATCTGCACAGGAAAATACAGTCTTTCAGTAAACTTTCAAGAATATATATTCTCCACAGCATACCTTGTTAGGTGAGCATAAATATAAAGAATAAAAAAGACCTAATCTCTCAGAAAACATTACGTTCAACTATGTCTTTCTTGTCTCTAAGAGTTCTTTCCCAGAGATTCCGGAATTAAAAATCCTGATTAGATAGATTATTAATCTTATTCACGAGAGAAAAGTTACATGTGTGCACAAATATTTACTGGATTAGATCCATATTATGCTTCTGGTGATGTTTGAAGCATAAGCTCCTTTTAATTTTCTAATTCATTGAATGCATTCAATTTCCATATTAAAAGCTTTGTTCCTAGTTGTTTTTAGGATCTCTTTTAAGTGTGTTTAGTTTTCTTTTGCACATAACTCAAGAAATATGTACAATCTTGCTCAATTTTAGTAGAGAAAATAAATTTCTGTTGGAAATACAGCAATACTGATTAAACAGATGCTGTTTAATAACTAAGAGAAGGTCTTCAGTCACGAGGGCTGATAAATTTTTGCTTTACAGAAATAATAAAACATCTCTAGGTGGGGGAGGGAGAGTTTAAAAGCTAATAAAATACTAATCACAAAAGGTTTTTGTTTGTTTGTTTGTTTTTTAAAATTATAAAACTAAAAGTGACAGTAGAATTGCACATGTCAGAAAAGTTACATTTAAAGAAGTTAAATTCAAAGACTCATCTCCTGGATCCCAGTGTACATACTGGAACTTCATTACAAATTGTAATAGGACAAAATCTTAAAGATACAGCAACACTCATGTATTTTTCATTGCTTTGTGCACTGAATTCTACTGACATTAATCACTGGAAAGATAGCATGGTGAACCCCAGGATCATACCTGATCTGGACAACCAAGAATCAGGAGCTGAGTGACATGTTATGAAGACTAGGTGCATATAGAGAAACCTACAGAGAGGTCACTCTGACAGGACAAAGATGAAACTAAGAAAGTGTTAAGCAGCTGTAGCTACATACTCTTTACAAACTTAGGGTATAAGAACTGACAGTTCTTATACTGGTTCTTAAAATCAGGAAGATCAAAGACAAATATTTTGTAAATTACTTAACCTTGTTTATATGACAATCTTGTGGCCTTGTGTACTCATTTCTATTTTCAGTTACTTGTAGAGATCTTCCTTTCACTCTGTTGGAAGTGGTATATCGTTACATGAAGATACAGATGTTATCAACTTGATGAACTATCATATTTTATGATTAAGAAACTTTATGCTGTCTCAGATATGTTAGATACATGAATTACAAAATTTGAGAGAAAAAAAAAAAAAAAAAAAAAAAGAAAGGGCGGGGAGGGGGGAATTTCAAGGAAAAAGAAAGACAGGAATAGATTTATTTATTTATTTTTATGGGAAACATCAGCAAATACAGCCTTCAATGTTTTAAAACAACAAAAGCAGATCTCAGGTAAAAAATATTCCTAAGAGTTTACAGACTAGAAATGTTATTCTGAGCATAAGCAAACTTCAGTAGTCTTACCTATTAAAGCCAAAGGGAATGTTTTTCATTTTCTGTTTAAGAGACGCTTAATGTTACTGTACATGCAGCTGAAGCATGCAACAGGAATCTAGTTTTTATGTCAACAAGCTATTGACAACATATGTTATTAATTTTTCTTAGTATGATTTCCTTTCAAGAAAGCCCCGTAGGCATGAACAACAAGATGGTGGTTGTTCAATAGCCTAAGCATCACAAACAGTACCAGATGGATCTTTACAAATTCCATCCAACCCACTTAGTTTCTTCCTTCTAGATACCACATGCTTATGGTATTAGTGCCCTACTACTCAGGTTCCACAGAAAAAAACATGGCAGGTTTCTCCCATGGTGAGCTCTGTTGACCCTGGCATTTGTGTCAGCAGTATCCACCTTTCGAGTACAACATTTCAGGATCCACTTCTGCCATCATTTTTTTAGAATAATCAGCAAAGCCCCCTTTACATAGTTTGAGTTTATGCACCATCAGTCAACTCAAGAGAAAAACAGAAGTCCTTTGTTGATTATTTGCTTGTTAATGAGTTTGGTGTTTAAATCACAAAAAGTAAACTACAAAAACATAGAAATCAAATGGATGTTGACCACAATATTGAAAAGGGGATGTAGATAAATTGCTTTTTATCAGTTATGTATACATAGACATTTATATGTATATACATGTCTTTCCAATAATTAATATGAAGAAAACCTCTTCATATGCAGGATCAGAAGGGTGCTAGGAAGACTGCAGAATCTGGGCTGTAAGAGATTAGATATATATTCACAAACACACATACCATTCCTCGTTTTTCTATAAATACATCCTTCTATAAATACAAGTATTTTATGTATTAGAAATTATTTTCCCCATGTTTCTGCATATGAAAATTAGTTCACGCTTTCTAATCTTGTTAGCATTGTAGCATTCTCTTTGTTGAAGCTGCATTTTAATTTCTAAATGGATTGTCATTGGTTAGTTTAAATACATTCTCAATTTCATTATAACCATGAAATACTTTCAAAGGTATTATGAAACTTTCCCTAAGAAAAAGGTATTCACATTTCAAAGTAAACCTTCTATTTCATGGTTTTATAGAATATACAATGTTAGCTGAGAGAAAACCCCTTATTTCATATAATATAGTAGGGTTTATATATAGGGCTGTGCTGTTAGCCTGAATTTTGTCTACCATGTATTTCCTATTTTAATGTTGACCTTATGGATAGCCTCATGTTTTTCTCAGCTCTTGCAAAAGTATCATTAGGTGCCAAACAGAACCAACCTGTGACACCAAATAGGTATTTCTAGATAGACAGAAACCAGTGATATGACCATAAGGTTTAGTTGGAGATACTCTGAGAAGAACCTGGTCAGCAAAACCAAGATATGGTGTATCATCTGCTGAAATCAGATGTTAAAGAAGTCTAACTTGAAAAACAAACAAACAAAACAACAACAACAACAACAACAAAAAAAAAACCTTCATTAGCATGCCAGCAGGCCTACTTTTTCTTAACTGATTTTCCCCCTTGACTACCAAATACCAAAAATTCACATCACCCAGACTGTGAAGGGAGATATATAAGACAATAGAAAATGATCAAGTGTGAGAACGTCTTCAATTTCACCTGTCCAGATTAAGCATTTTATTAAGCTGAATGACAATTTGTCCCTCTGCTCAAGATACTCATCTCAAACAATGGGAGGAAGGGTTAATCTTTTTTCTCTCAGAAGAGAATAAGCTTTTTCTCTTTCTACACAATAGCTCAATACCTTTGAAGATCTAGTTCCAATTTCTGGTCATTATCAAAGGCTTCCAACTTCAGTCACCAATCGTGCAGGAAAGTAATAAAATGAGGAGACTATAGCACATATTGAAATGTGTGTCAATAAGTAAGATACCTCTATTTGTCTTAGTAGCATATCTTTAAAGTCCCTTACAACCTGAACCATTCTATGGGGAACAATTAAATATTCATAGAACTCATTTCAAAGGTTTATCTTTGCCATAATAAGATGAATAAAGATGAATGTCATCCATTTAAGACTCTTCCACAGTTGAGTTTCAGCTGAAATTGTTTATCTGCTTTAGTCTATGCTTTTTTTAAGGAGGGTGTGAAGATACTAGAGAGACTGAGAACAATCATACTTTTCGAAAACATGGACTATGGGGAGATGATAAACAAACTGAGGTTATTTACGTAAGAAAAAAAAAAAAGGAAAAAAAAAAAAAAGAAAGTTAAAAGTGATAACAGTCTTCAAATGCATTACAAGTATCAAAAGTAAATTATTTCACATGGGGGAATTCATTTTCCTTTGAATAGAAAGTAGTCTGGAAATTTTCAGAAGACTTATGTGAGATGTGAAAGGATGAAAATCTGCTTCAGCTTTACACGCTTGCATTTAAGTACTGAAAACACAGGCATCCACATGTAAACTAGGTAGCTAGGTTAACATCACATTCAGTTATTGAGTGGAGATTAGAGAACTGTTTAACTTAGACAAAATCTAATACTTGCACTTGGTTGCCTGAATAAATTCCTGGACTGCACTGTCTCTTTTGACTAAATTTTCACTGAGTATAACAGGAGATCAGCTCAGATTCAGATGTCTCCTTTGTGTATACCTAAATTTATATCTGAAACTCAAACTGAATCTTGCCTTAGGAACAACTCTTCAAGTGAGGATGGCAAAGTTCGAAAGTAGATTGTCTATGTATGATGTCTCAGCCAGTAGTGGTTGAGGGTGGTTTATACAGAGCTGATCTTTCCTTGGGGCAAAAGCAAAGCTGTTCTGTAAAGCAGAATAGCCTAGCTCAATAAAACTTGAAATTATAGTTTCTGTACTGCTGCTAAACACTGTCTACAGCAAGCTCTGCTTACTGCTTCTTCTCTGGGGAGCCACACAGCATGTGGCAGAAATCAGAATTTTCTCCCTGTGCATGCCCAAGTAGGCATAAATGCAGATGACACCACGTCCCCATTCCTGAGATTGACTGCATTAACTAGGCAACAACACCATGTTTAAAGGAAATAATTAGCTGAGGTTTCTTCCTACACTTGTCTCTGAAGGGCAGCAACAACACTATGTGCAATTCTATTTGAGCAGAGCACAATTCCCAAAGCAGGAAAACCTTAAATTAACTCTTTGTTACAGGTGGTAGAAGCAAAAATTGTGGATGTTGATGGGGTTGATTTAATTAATTTATCCACTACAGTTATGTAATTTCTGCATTTCGTATATCCTCATATTATTGTTTACTTTTTCCATCCATATGCAACTTGCTGTAAATATTATGTTTTATACATCTATTTCCTTGCTCAGACACAAATGATATGAATTTCATTTTCAGTTTTTTTAGTCTAAAATAATTTATGTCACTGTGGAATACCACAGTTCAATTCCCAGAAAAGAGTAAAATGGCAGACAGTGTTTTGAAATGTGAATTTTACCTCTTTTAACTTGAAGAAATTAGACTAAGAAATCCATTTGCCTTCACCTGTCATCAGTCAAGAGAGATACATGTCTTAGGCATCCATATTGAATGTGTAAGATGTAGGATGAATGTTACCAACACTGATTTCTGTAAGGGAAACAGCAAGCTTGGTAAATATAGGAGAGAGATTTTCACTGAGATTTTTCAGGTGCATGCATCTAATGTACAATCACAAATCAAAAAATTGCCAATTTTACTCTGACCATGAATGCCATGATCTGTGTTTGTGCTCTGCTAACCTGTGGTAAAATAACTAAAGACAGAGGACAGAATTATATACACACATCTGTACATTATCTTGTCTTAATTATGTTTGTGAATTCAGTCTTTTCATATATATATCTCATTACTAACTACATGCCAAACAGGAGTGTAACCTCCCAGTATGAATAGGTATTGAGTCATAAAAGTGTCTGTACAAGCAATGCCATTGATACTATCATTTATTCTGTACAAATATACTGCACCATATTTTATACAAAAATCCACATAGTAGCAAATTATTTTCCTGTGCTAGCTTCCTTTTCAACTGACTGAACAGATTTTAATTAATCTTTCTGAAAATAATTTGGTTAAAGATAATATTTTTCCTTGGTTAGCTTTCAAAATATACTATCAGTTACATATGATAGTACACCAAACTATAGTTCATTAACTGTTTCTGTGAAGAATAACTGTAGTTCAGCAAAGTATATCCTATTGCTTTTACTTCTAAGCTGCTATTTGCAAAATTGTGGGTAAGTGGACTAAAATATCATGTTAAATATTGCAGTTAAGTTTCTGAAATAGTAATTTAAACAGCTGTCAAAAAATTTACCTGAAAAAAAAATAGAAGTTAAAATGTTAAGAGGTACTTTTCTTATATTCTCTTGATTCAAATAAACCATCTCTATTAAAATTTTCCTTAAAATTTTCATTCTTTATTTTTTTATTTTGAAAAGTTATTGGATATAATGAATGGAGAAAAAAAGCATATAGAAGCAGGTGAATTTTCACAGTAAAATATTCTGTTAATAAATACATTTGCTTTATTCAAAACTCAAGTTGTTTTGATAGCAATATAGAAAATTGTCCAGCTGCCTAAAATAATAATAATAATAATAATAATAATAATAATAATAATATCTTAGGACTGATGAAAGAAGCAAAGCAAAGCAAAGCAAGGAAAAGCAGAGCAGAGCGAAGAGAAGAGAAGAGAAGAGAAGAGAAGAGAAGAGAAGAGAAGAGAAGAGAAGAGAAGAGAAGAGAAGAGAAGAGAAGAGAAGAGAAGAGAAGAGAAGAGAAGAGAAGAGAAGA
>NW_023303692.1:0-6578 GCF_011077185.1 Oxyura jamaicensis | reverse complement strand
ACTAGTGACCGGCCTCCAACTGGATTTGACTCCATTCACCACAACTCCCTGGGCCCAGCCATCCAGCCAGCTCTTAACCCAACAAAGCGTTCACCAGTCCAAAGCTCCCTCTATCACAATGCTTCACTAACGTACAACAGTCTTATTTTTGTATCCCATTTCTTGGCTAAAGAAGTAATATATAACCTGAATATATATACCCTGAACAACATAACATTCAGAAAAACTTCATTTTTGAAGTTTCCGCACAGCATCTCTGTTGATCTGTTTAGTTTTGACATTTGACTTTAAAAAATCATTAGTCCAGATTCATCTGTCTTAGGATGTGTAGAATAGGTCGGGGCCCAGCTTCTCTATAGAGCCTGTTGTATGAAGTTTAACTTGTTAACTGCCACTAACATACACTTCATTAAATAAAAATATAATCTAACATTGGTATAAATAAACTGGCCGTTTCTATGATACTTCTGTTGTCATATACCTCTTCCTGTGTGCACTTCATGCAAAGTCTATATTTATAGCAAGAATGTTCTTGAATAAGCAGAACTGCTTAGTCTGAGTGCCTGATTTATGAAGCATTCTTCTTTCCAGATAAATAAAATCCTGTGCATTTGGAAACAGCAGTCTGGTGTTTCAAGAAGAGAGTTCCAAACTTTATTGCTTGGGATTCCTCCAGAATTATATTCTAGGATTTTGGTGAAGCATTTCCACTTTTTTTTTTTTTTTTTTTTTTTTTTTTTGATAAGGTGGTCTAAATTCTCACTTTCTCCCTTGATAAAGAAGGGCAATGGGAAAGAACTAGGTAAGATATGAAGCTGTGGGAACCCAGTCTGCCAACTACCTGCTACAAAGCATACACATCATGATGTCCCTTCCTGACAGGAAATACCAGTCCTCTCTGGACCCAAAGTCTTTTCCTTTAGACTGTGACACTCTAAAAGTCACACATGGTAATTTTGTATATGTGTGAGAATGAATGTATACACATATGCAAATACGTAGGCTACATGCATATGTTACTACTGTGTACTCAAAAATGGCCATTTTCTGTAACTAGTTCCTTTTCAATATGAAAATAATTTCTAAAAGAGTGTTTAGCTAGTCACCTTCAGGCTAGCAATCTGCCGGTGTTTTCTCTGTTATAGATAATGATTTCGAACATTACTGTTAATAGCATTTAGTCTCAAAACATGTTTTTTCTGCAACAAAACCCCCATTCACATCTGTTATCATTAATCCATGGGGCCAATACAACGGAAAACATGGTCTAAGAGCCAGGCTATGCTACCCAACAAAGTGAGGCAAATATTATAATGACATAAAAGTGAAATGTGAAATGTGAAATGCATCAGTCGTTTCAGCTCTGTCAAGACCACTTTTCAGAGGACTCTAATTCTAACATATATTTTCCTATTTTTAAAAAGTGACAGTGCTTCCCATATTTTGAATTTTTCAACGTGTTTTCCCTAATAGGGATGGAATCAAACTGATATTTAGAGTTGTGTTTTCTACACGATCTTCTGTTTTGGTTGTAGAAGAAAGATCTAGCAAAGGAGCCATGGAAGTGGATCCTTCCACCTCCACTCACTCTGTCACTTTAAATGGTAGCTGCTGTGAAATACCATTGGACCTCAGGCTAGTTTCACATATTTTCCAAAGGTTTTTTAAAGTAGGAGTGTTGCAACTGAAAGACTCAACTGTTTTGCAAACTCCCTTTTTTAGCCTGTATCTTTCCACCCTATTTGCTTTTAACCCTCTTGAACATAACAATGTACGTATGGGACTGAAAATCTTGTTCTGGTGTAACACTACAAGAGTTTTGCCCACCCCACAAATCAAACGGAACCTTCAAAAGATTAGGAAAGCTTAGAGAAAACTCTAGTTCAGACAGATGACAATACCTCTGAGTAATGTGGTGAGAGATATTTCCCATTGTGTTTTGCAATGTCATGCATGATTTTTAATGCCTTCTCTCCCTTCTTGCGCGTCAGGAGCCAACGTGGAGATTCAGGAACAAACCTGTAAGAACACAGAAGTTATTAACAGGGGGTTCATTAACAGGGGGTTTACTACCTTAAGTAAAGAAAATCCTTTGCCTTTTTCCTGTCTTTATAACCAACACACTGATTTTTCAGTCTTTGGGAGACAAAACTCTTTTCCAGACAGTCTCCGGTACAATATTTCATCTTTGAGGATAAGAAAGGAGAAAATAGACTGTATCAATGCTCTGCAAAGTTGGAAAAGGGAGAACACTTCTCAGGTGTAAAAGACTTCCCTCCCTTGCTGGGTTCTTTATTTAGATCCACCTGGCCTGCAGATCAGGCATTTAACTCCATCTCAATTTCCACAGTGTACATCAAAAGTACGTCAAAGGATAACCAAAAAAAAATGACAGGCTGTCCGTAGAACAGCAAGGAACTAATGAAAGTCAACATCACCCACATGTAGTAATAAGAACAAGCAGATCAGGAAGTTTCTAACTGTATCACTATAAGATAAATGCACATGTGCTCAAATACATACAGATTTTATAAACTGAACCCAAAGCAAGACTACAGATCAGTGTTTCAGTCTCTGCTAGCCCACTGTTAAGATGACTCACAGTTTAAAAGTGCCACAGCAATGACAGGCAATGTTTGAAGAAGCAGTACAATGTACAAGAAGAGGATATGAGGCTTAGCTTCTTTGCTTTCAGCCCACAGGATTCCTGTAGTCCCCTGGGATGGATGGTCACCTGGGCATAGTGCTCTGCTTTTTATTACCCATACTGCCCAAATCATGGGACCTACAGGGCAAGTTTGAACTGAGTACATAATTAGAAGTAAAGGTGGAAACAATGTCTGATGGAAAAAGCAGACAAGGTAAAGAGATCTGGGCAAGTTAAACAGAGAAACAGCCAGTCCTGGGATAAGAAGCAGCAGAGCAGGGTTCTGGGAAGGACTGGCTGTGGCTGATGGCAGAGAGACCCTGGGCACAAAAAGAAAAGTGTGTGTCTGTGATTCACTAAAAAACATTTAGAAAGACAAAATCAACAACATACAGTGTCTTCTTCCTAATTTACAACATCTTTCACACTAAAGACTTTGGTCTCAAGGTGCGCAAATAGCAATAGTAATAGCAACAAGAGCAACAACTGTAATGTTACCAGTAGTAGACCAGGAAAAGGAAGTTGGGCAGTGAAATGGCCAGCTGGATCCCCTGCCAAGTGGGAACCAAGTAGGCAATTCCAGGGAGAATCATAATTCCCAGGGTGAAAAATATCTGTATCACGATCCCAATGATCCGCTGGGAAGAACCAACGATCTCTGTCACTGCGGAGATAGAAAGCCAAAATAAACAACACAGAAACAAACCTAACTCAAAAGAAGAATATTAGTGGTGGAACACAAGAAAGGATAATGCTTTATCAATTCACAAATCTGTCTAGCCTAGCATCTTATATTCAGTTGATAAGTGTGTCACTGAAGTTGTCTAGGGCAAGCATGGGTGATGCTTCATCAACTCACTCACAGGTCTTCAGACAGAGAGGTCTCTAACTGCATGTTAACTAATTAATTAAACAGGGCCATCACAGGGGTTTGAGACCGCATCGTGATCATGCTCAGTGGCAAATTCTTAGCACTCTCCCTGGCATTATTTTGGCCCATGCCCCAGAGAAGAGGATCCTGTGGCAGGGGCTGCACCCAACAGTTAATATGGGCAAGACTTCTGTCAGGCCTCATAGATTACAGTGACAGTACACATTTTTGTGCTATATAATGATAATTCCATTGTGTTTTGGATTATCACAGTAGATTATGGAAGGGCTGATCTTTTTAAGTAGATCTGATGTATCATCTCTAGTAGGAAGCTTTTGTTGGTGCCGTCTTATTTTATGCTCTAGAAAGGAGCTGGAAAGTCTCCCTTTCTGAACATGGCAGTCAATCAAAATTCCATTACAATATTCTTTTCTCATGAACAGTGAGTTTGTTATGAAGGAGATTCATCGCTAAGCCATGACTATAACCTACTAAACAGTCTGGATCCCTGCTGTTTTGATGCTATTTATAAAAAAGTTTCCCTTCCATTTCCCTTTTCAGGAGGTAATAATTCTAATATGTACCCCGCTGGACACAGTATGTCCAGCCTGGCACTGAGCAAAGCCTCTCAGCTAAAGGATGATGAACAGCCACCTAAGTGTCTGTCCTCCAAGTGTGGAAGAGCAGTTAACACCTCTGAGATTCTGTGGAAGATGTACAGACTCTGACAAAGTTAACCATGTATGTATTTGCACATCCTGTTTGAATCTGGGCTTACTTCATGGATTTTGATAATCTTGGTGATCTTCTATGTAATTAATAATAATAATAATAATAAACTTTACATAGGCACATTCTGCTCCTCCACCTCTTAATTGTTTGTTAATAGCCTATCCCTCCCCACTGGAGTCCACAGATTAGATAGCCATAACAGCCCTCAGATAACATCAACAGAAGCGTTGTATTGCACTGAATTGCCTACTACAAGCTGTGCAGTCATATTGGGGTGCCATGGTGATGGGTATGAGAGCAGAACCAAGACAGATCTGAAGGACATGGCACTCTTGCTGGGCTGCCCTTGTGCATTACTTCTGCCTCACTCTTCCCCATTGGAACTCATGATCAGGCAGGCAAGTACATTGCTGCTCATGTCTATCTCATATCTGTACTCAGTACTGAAAAGAGTTTGCACTTGCAGCCATTCTCAGAGGCCACTTCTGTATTAGTAAATGAGCAGACATTGCCAGGCAAGGAAACTAACTTGTTTAGCTGCTAGAGGGTTCCCTGGCAGGGTTTGGACTCAGGCCAGTGGCTGTTTCCCCAAATATTGTGTTCTGGCATGAGCCCAGACCAAAGATAGTGCCAAGTTACATTTTGTATACAGTCACCTTTTCTTGCAGGATAGTGCAATAAAAGGATGGACTTGGGTTATTCGTCATCTGCTGCCCAAAGGGCCAGTGCTTTTTTCCAAGGAAAAATTATTATCAAGAGCAGACATAGCCAACTCTTTGTCCTCCATCTCTCAGTCCTCAGTTTTTCCTAATCAGGAACAGAAAAAAAAAAAAAAAAAAAGGAGGATAACGGTTCTCACCGATCACATAGCATGTCATCCAGGTTCCCTTGGCAAACACACCTTGGAGAAAACGGAAGATCAAAAATACAGTAAAGTTTGGAGCGAATGCTACTATGATTCCACATATCCCATCTCCAAGGCAGGAGAGCAGGTAGATGAGGATTCTGCCATATCTGTTGAAGAAAAGGAAAAGAAAGTGAAAATAATGATAGACATGGAGATTTTTTTCTTATCATCTCATTTTAATGTTAGATCCCAAGGTGTCTTTTTGAGACCTGCCTGGTTCCAAATGGAGGCTGCCTGAAATTTTGTACTATTTGCCCCAGGATATGAAGCTCTTTTCCCTATGGTAGTTATCCCTGTCTTGACATCACTGATTTTAAAACTCATGATGCCCCTTTTATTTTAAAAAACAGTTTATATTTTTGTAGTTAAACTATGGCCTATATGTTTCAGTTCATAATTCTGACACCACTGAAATGAGGGAAAATTTTGTTGGGGATTTCTACTTTCATAAATTAGTCTCCTAATCTTAAGTACAGCCAGCTCTGTGAAAACAAGACATTTCTTCTTTAGTTACTTTATCTGATTTTCCAGTGTTTTCTTTCGGGTTAAGACCACCTGTTTTTCACGTCTGCCTAGCATTTTCAGGCATCTCGTCTTCCAGCAAATGGTGTCATAAGCAGGTGAGGTGAAGGTAAGCCATAATTCCAGAAGGAAGAAAAAAAAAAAAAAACTTT
This sequence comes from Oxyura jamaicensis, assembly GCF_011077185.1. Classification (NCBI taxonomy): domain Eukaryota; kingdom Metazoa; phylum Chordata; class Aves; order Anseriformes; family Anatidae; genus Oxyura; species Oxyura jamaicensis. The sequence continues at coordinate 747 of NW_023303692.1, read as the reverse complement.
CCCGTTTCCTGCAATTGTATAACAACTGTATAGCAACTGTGTCCTTGGAACACAACTAGAATTTCCATCTTGATCTCTTCTGCTGTTGTTATTGTTGCCGTTTTAAGAAGAAGAATTTGTGAAAAAATGTGAAAACTGGTGTAGTTGTTTATCATATCAAAAATTATTAGCAAGAATATGTTTGTTCATTTTGTTCTAAAGGTTTTATGAGAAGAATTGACATGGGACAAAGATCAGGGTATTTTCTATCAGGTCAATTTTGTTGAGTGCTGTCAATGAGTGTCTAATGGTCTGGATGCAGCACATTCACTGATTGCTATCAAGGTACAATGTTCGTAGTTCTACTGTAATTACATTATCATTAATGCACAGGTACTTCTAGACATAATATCTTATTTTAATAATTAGCAAAAATATCTTTCCATTTACACAGTCTTAAGGTACCAGTATCATAACTGCACAGCCAGACACTGAGCAGAGATATCTAAAGTTAACCAGTGCCATGGCACCACTTTCACCTTCCTATATTCCTTATTCCTATATCCCTTGGAAAAATCAGGTTTTCCTTAAAAGTATTTTTGTTTAGTAGTTTAAAATTTGTTATCTGAGATAACATTCTGGATCATTCTATAAGCATTCCTTCTTACAAAGAAATCATATTTTAAGTTATTATTATAAAATAATAATTTGGGATCTGGATAGGCTGGACCGATGGGCTGAGGCCAACGGTATGAAGTTCAACAAGGC
>NW_023303691.1:0-5717 GCF_011077185.1 Oxyura jamaicensis | reverse complement strand
CCATCCCATCCCCATCCCATCCCCATCCCATCCCCATCCCATCCCCACCCCTCAGCCCAGGGGGGGCAGCCCCTCACCCTTTGCTGCGTCCCCCCCAGTCCCTGTCCATCAAGACCTCGTCGCTGGCCGAGGCGGAGAACATGGCAGACCTCATCGACGGCTACTGCCGGCTGCAGGGGGGCCTGGAGACCTCCCTCATCGTCTTCCCCAGGAGAGGTGGGTGCCCTGGGGGACACATTTCCAGGTGGCCGGCCACCTCCCCAAAACCATCCCCAAATATCGCGGGGAGCTGGGGGGTGCCCGCCCTTCTCCTCCTGGAGGGGCGAGGGGACGGTGGGGGGGTCCCACCACCCGCCGGGGGGACGTGGCCGGGAGGTGACCGCTGCTGTCCTCCTGCAGAGAGGGAGAAGAGGAGCAGCCTGCCACGGATCCCCAGCCCGTGAGTAGCTCGTGGCCCCGCGGGGGGGTTCGGGACCCCTGCCCTTACCCCAGCCTCGCTGGCTGACCCCCGTCCTCCCACCCTGCAGGCACCTGGAGGAGCGGCACTCGGTGCTGGCCGACAGCGTGAGCGTGGGTGAGTCTGGGGGCTCTCCTTCCTCTCCCCCCATCCTGGGGGCACCCAGTAGGTGTTGGAAGGGTTGGGGGGGTTGTGATTTGGTGTGGCCGTGAGCAGGGATGTGGCTGAGCGCCCTGGAAGGAGGGCGCGTGGGCATCCTGCCGTGCCCCCGGGGCAGCTCCAGGCCGGGTGGCACCGAGGGCCGGATCCTGCCCGGGGCGCCGCCTACACCCCCCTACCCTCCTTCTTGCCCTAGACTCCGATATTTACGCTGAAATCCCCGACGAGTCCTCAAGACCCAGGTCTGGAGGTGGGTGTCACCCCCGGCTGCCTTCCCACCCGTCACCCCCGTTTCCCACCCCGTCCCCACCACCCCAAACCCATGAGCGAGGTTCTGCCCTCGCTGCCCACCTCACCTCCCGGGGAGGGGGCTGCGCTGTGGGGCAGGACCCCCCCTACCCCCCCCGGGTCTCAGCTTGGGGACATGCCCGGGGAGGTGGCACCCACGGGTGCGCCCTGGTCCCTTCAGTGCAGCACTACGGGATCTGCCGGGAGGACGTGACGCTGGGCAGGATCCTGGGGGAAGGCTTCTTCGGAGAGGTGTACGAGGGCACCTACACCAACGCGGTGGGTGCGCCGTGCTCCCCCATCCCCGCTCGCCTCCTTTACACCCCCGGCAGGAGCTGGGGTGGGAGCTGCCCCTGCCTCTCCTTGCAGAAGGGGGAGCGGGTCAACGTGGCCGTGAAGACCTGCAAGAAGGACTGCAGCCCCGAGAACAAGGACAAGTTCCTGAGCGAGGCGGGTACGCCGGGGGGGGGGGGGTCCCGCTGCTCTTTGGGGGTCCTCTGCGGCCGCCTCTGCTCCTTGGGGCATGGGGGGCAGCCCGTGGGGTGGCTGCACCACTGGGGTGGGACACGGGGCACAATCTGTCCCCCCCCGCCCCCCGGCCTGGGGACACATTGCCATTGAAACGTGGAGCAGAGCAGCTGGAGGAGGGGGACCCATGTGCCCCCCCTGTTGCCCCAAATACCCACTTTATGCGAGGGGGGGGGGCAGGAAAAGCTGCTGAAAGCTTGCTGAGAGGAGGTGGGCACCATCTGTGCGTAACCCCCTTGGAGCCCCAGCCGTGGTGCAGGCGCCGGGATCTCCCTGGCGATCCCTCCTGCCCCTGCACCCCTGGGTGCCGTCTGGGGTCCCGGAGGGCTCCCCCCCAAGTTCGGGGTGGCTGAGGAGGTCTCCCCGCAGTGCTGATGAAGAAGCTGGACCACCCGCACATCGTGAAGCTGATCGGCATCGCGGAGGAGGAGCCCACCTGGATCATCATGGAGCTCTACCCCTACGGGGAGGTGCGGGGGGGGGGGGGCTGACGCTGCGGGGACCCCAACCCGCCTCGGTGCCACCCTGACCCCCCCCTCGTCCCCCTGTCCCCTTGCAGCTGGGGCAGTACCTGGAGCAGAACAAGCACTGCCTCGCCATGCCCACGCTCATCCTGTACGCGCTGCAGATCAGCAAGGCCCTGGCGTACCTGGAGGCCATCAACTGCGTGCACAGGTAGGGTGGGGAGCAGGGGGGTGGGGGGAGGCCGATGGGGGGGAGTGGGACCCCGCGAAGGCAGAGGCCGGGTTGGTGGGGTCCAGCCCTTCTCCACAACCAAGGGTCTCTCCTGGCAGGGACATCGCCGTGAGGAACATCCTGGTGGCCTCCCCGGAGTGCGTGAAGCTGGGCGACTTCGGGCTCTCCAGGTACATCGAGGACGAGGAGTACTATAAAGGTAAGGGGAGCTCGGGGGCCCCGGGGGGGCTGGCTCCGGCCCCTCTGCAGCCACGAGCACGGCCTCCGTCCGCCTCTCCCCGCAGCCTCCGTCACCCGTCTCCCCATCAAGTGGATGTCCCCCGAGTCCATCAACTTCCGACGCTTCACGACAGCCAGCGACGTCTGGATGTTCGGTGCGTGGTGGGACGGGGACGGAGCGGGTCCTGGGCACATCCCAGGGGGGCAGGGGGACAAATCCTGCCCTGGCACAGGGGGTGTCGCTCAGCCTCGGGCAAAGGCTCCCTAGGAAAGGGCTCCCTGGAGTCCAAGCATACCCAGGGGCCTCGTGAATTCAGGGTGCTCACGGGCCTGGGTTAAACTCGGCAAGCATCCATCTCCCCACCTTCCCGCCCATCCCCATGGCCTCTGGTGCTTGTCTGCCCATCTGTCCATCCCTAAAGCAGGAGCCCGGCTCCTTGCGGCCCCCCAGCAGAGCTGGAAGCCCTGTGCCAGGGGACAAGAAGGCCAAGTACCCGGTGACCTGCCACAAAGCAAGGCAACGCCACCGGGTCCCCAAGACCCCAGGGCGAGGGGTTGGTCCCCGGGGTGCTCCAGCGTCTTCCCCTGTGCCCCGCAGCCGTGTGCATGTGGGAGATCCTGAGCTACGGCCGGCAGCCCTTCTTCTGGCTGGAGAACAAGGACGTGATCGCCGTGCTGGAGAGGGGCGACCGCCTGCCCAAGCCCGACCTCTGCCCGCCCGTCCTCTACACCCTCATGACGCGCTGCTGGGACTACGACCCCAGCGAGAGGCCCAAGTTCAAGGACCTGGTCTGCAGCTTGAGGTGAGCGGGGAGGCGGCCGGGGAGGTTTTGGGTCCCGTGCGTGCACCATGGGCCTTTCCCGGTCCTTTCCCTCAGCTCTCCCCATCCCTCCTTGATCTTCTCTTTTCCACCCCGATCCCACCCGTGCGTCCCATGTCCCTGCTGCAGGGGGCTGTGACAATCCCTTGGGCTGTCCCTCTCCCCCCGCAGCGACATTTACCTGATGGAGAAGGAGCTGGCCAAAGAGCAGGAGCGGAACAACCGCCACCGGCCTCCCAAAATCTTGGAGCCGCCGTCCTTCCAGGAGCCTCCCCCCAAGGTGCGGAGAGGGCAGAGCCCGGCGCGGGCAGGGTGCTCACCAGCCCCATGCCCTGACCCAAGGATGAGCTGCCAAAACGGGGTGTCCCCAGGCTTGCACCCACCCCGTTTTTCCCCCCCTGCAGCCCAGCAGACCCAGGTACAAACCTCCGCCCCAGAACAACCTCCTGGCTCCCAAGCTGCAGTTCCAGGTAAGGCTGCGCGGCCACAGCAGCCCCGCGGGGGCCCAACAGGGGCTTGGCACCAGGAAGCCGTGCCCGGAGCTCCAGCCCTTGGTAGCTGGAGGCTTTCGGGACTCAGAGCGCCAGCAGGACAGCTCAACGCTTCGGGCTCAGCCCTGTCTGTGTCTCGTCCCTGCCTCGGGGCTTGGAGAGTGGCTTTCCCCCCAGGGCAGGGCGGTTTGCGCGCTCCCCAGCAGCCGGTTTGCATGCACGGCCAGGGGGGAGAGGAGGCTGGCTGCACCCGTGTCACCTGCAGCTCGGTCTGGCTGCCCTGCAGGAGCACAAATCACCGCCTCCACCGTTTGCTCTGCTCCTTGGAGCACCCCCTTCAAGAGCAGCCTCAATTTCGGTTGCTTTTCTGGGGACCGGGCAGGGGGCTGGGCAGGAGCACGGGAGATCTCAAGCCCGTGCTCTGGACGCTGGAGCAAACCTCCTGGTGAGGAGGGTCCCGTTAGGGCCGTCGCTGCTCCCCTGTGGGGCGTGAAAGCCGCTTTCCCACGCTCTCCATCTGTCTGTCCATCCGTCCGTCTGTCCGTCCGTCCCCGCTAACCTCCCGTGGCTTTGTTCCGTGCCGCGCCGCCCCGCGCCCGCCCCGCCGCAGGTGCCCGAGGGTCTGTGTGCCAGCTCGCCCACGCTCACCAGCCCCATCGAGTACCAGTCTCCGGCCAGCTCCCTGCACACCCCGCCGCTCAACCGCCACAACGTCTTCAAGCGCCACAGCATGCGGGTAAGAGAGGGTCCCCTCCACCCCGAGGACGCCCCGGGGACCGCGCCGGAGCGAGAGGAGAGGGCGATGCTCCGCGCCGCACCTCGCTTTGTGCTGCTGCTTGCGCCGCTTCCAGCTCGTGCCGTGGGCTTGATTCTGTCTCTGTGCTGCTTGAGGCTGGAGGCATCGTGCCCGTGAAGGGCTCTGGGTGCTCACAGCCCCCTGCCATGCATGTTTGTGCACGCGTCCAGGCAGAGGCACGTCGGTGGAGGAGCAGTGGGCACGGCGTCTCCAGAAACAGGCAGGGGTGCGCTGGGGACGGGTGGGACCTCGGGGCTCTGGGTCAGCTCCTCATGCTCACCATCATCACCTGGTGTGCCGGCGGTGTTTGGCAGCTTGGGTGCTCTTCCCCGGTTCCTCGGCACTGCTGCACAGCCCCGAAATCAGAGGCAGGCGTTGTCCATCACGCCAGCATGGCCCCGGTGCTGCCAGCACCTGCACCATGGGCACAACGTGCCGTGCCGGGGCATCCCGTGCGTGCTGCCCAGGGCTCACACACAGGGCTGGGGAGTGCCAGGAGGTGGTGCAGGAGATGTGGGGCTAGCTGGTGGGTTCTTCTCCTTGCTGGAAGCCCAGGAGCTCCCTGGGGTCGGTCCGGAGCAGCCCCAGGCTCACGGCCGCTGGGGTCCGGTGCATGGCTTTGCATGCGCAGAGCGGGCTCCGGCTCCCGTGCTGAGACCAGGGGGGCTCCGGCTGCCGAGCCCTCCGTCACCGCTGGCTCCGTGCGCCAGGAGGAAGATTTCCTCCGTCCCAGCAGCAGGGAGGAGGCGCAGAAGCTGTGGGAGATGGAGCGGCTGAAGATGCGGCAGGTCCTGGACAAGCAGCAGAAGCAGATGGTGGAGGACTACCAGTGGCTGCGGCAGGAGGAGAAGTCCCTGGTGAGTGCCATCGGGATGGGGTCGGGATTTCAGACGGGTGCTCCCAGCTCTGGCACCCTTGTGAAGGGGGTGGCGTACCCACAGCTTGCTTTTTGTGGTTCAGTTGCGATGCAAAAGCCCTGCTGCGGGGCTCACGTTCCTCCAGAACGGCTCCGTCACCAGCCCGCCTGCGCCCCTTTGTCTTCTGCACTTGTAAAAACCTCCCGGAGCTGCTGCGGGACGTGGATATTGTGAAACCCGGGCGATTTTTAAGCCCCTGTGGTTGCGTCTTAATGAGCTTTTGTAACGCTTTTTAAACAAGGAGCCAAGGTAGCTAACGCATGACTAATGTGGCAGCTCTCGGGGAGGCAGAAAGAGACAGAAAATCTTTTATTAGCTCGGCTGACGCAGCCGCCGCAGCCAAGC
>NW_023303690.1:15029-23999 GCF_011077185.1 Oxyura jamaicensis | reverse complement strand
TCACAGAATCACAGAATAGTCTAGGTTGGAAGAGACCTCCAAGATCACCGAGTCCAACCTCTGACCTAACGCTAACAAATCTTCCACTAAACCATATCCCTAAGCTCTACATCTAAACGTCTTTTAAAGACCTCCAGGGATGGTGACTCAACCACTTCCCTGGGCAGCCTATTCCAGTGACTAACAACCCATTCAGGAAAGAAGTTCTTCCTAATATCCAACCTAAACCTCCCCTGGCACAACTTTCGCCCATTCCCCCTCGTCCTGTCACCAGGCTCGTGGGAGAATAGACCAACCCCCACCTCGCTACAGCCTCCTTTCAGGTACCTATAGAGTGCAATAAGGTCACCGCTGAGCTTCCTCTTCTCCAGGCTAAACAGTCCCAGCTCCCTCAGCCGCTCCTTGTAAGACTTGTTCTCCAGACCCTTCACCAGCTTCATAGCCCTTCTCTGGACTCGAATTATAGTTAAATGTTATTTTGTATTTTGTCTGTTACAAATATTTTTCTCCCTTTTTGCCTCCCTGTGTCCAGGACTCGAATTACAATATAATTTAACTCATACTTTTCTGCCCCCAAATTCAAGCAAATTGTTGATTTTAGCTGTATTTGCTTCTGGAATCAATGTCCCTGGGTTATTTTGGACAGTGAGAAGAATTGCCTCTTATATATTGTAAAACTTCAAGGTGATTATTTAGGACATGGATCTGGACTCCAGCTTCTCAGACCACAACAATTTTGGACTGACTGAGTGGGTGGAACAGTTTGAAACTGAAATCCAGTGGCTTGGTCATTACCCAATGACATTTCATCCTTCACCCCACTGTAGCTTGTATTCCCTGGTCCTCCCCTCCATTTCTCTGTGATGCTGTCACCAAACAAGGGTACTGTGCTGTAGCTGCAATGGAGCAACTTGCATGGTAACTGGCTGATCAGTGAACATGAGTTACTGGTCAGCCAGATGTCACCAAACTGAGCAACCAGCAGCTGAGACCTGTCTGGCTTCAGTCTTTTGCTCCTGTCCAGGCAGGACAGGAGAAAAATTTCTGCTTCTCTCCCCAGTCTGTTTTGAAGTGGTCAACAGAGTTCAAAAGTCAAAGATAGATAGATGATCACTTAAGCCACAATTAATTAGGAGGTTGATAGGCAAAAAAAGAGGGTGTCAGAGTAGACACTGTTAAATCTAAGATTTTACAGTGTAAAATACAACTCTAAGGAACTGTGAAAGGTCAGGTAGTACTTCCCCTTGGGAAAGATTAAGTAAATGCACACTGCTCTGGATCAATTGTTTCTACTGAAAAAAATATGTTCGTTTTATGTAATCCCACAGTCCCTGTTTTGGTACATCCCTTTCTTCAAGGCCAAAATTATCTCTTTTGGAAACAAAGAATATTTTTTTGCAGGTCATAAGTACACAAAGAGTAAAATCTCTCTTCTTTTTACATGTCTGATATCTGGTGATTGATAGGATGATTTGCTTAATCCTTCTTTTTCTTAAACTAAACAAGACCAGTTCCTTAATTTTAGTTTTAGTTTTAATTTTAATTAATTAATTAATTAATTAATTAATTTTATTAGAATTATTAATGCTCATGTAATGCCTTTGTATCATCCCTCTTGGAATATCTCTGAATAACATCTTTCCTGAATTATGATATACAGAACTAGACATTGCTACAGCTTCAGCTGCAATGATTAACATAAACCTTCCATAGGATGCATAACATCAATGTAGGCAAGAATAAGATCTGGCTTATTTTGTGACAGTTTCATATTCCTGAATCATACCAATTTGGTGCTTCATTAGTATGACCATTCTCTTTTTTGAAGTGTTACTACCACACCACATTTCCATGTCTGGTATTTCTACATGTTTCTGTTTCCTACATGCAGTGCTTTGTCCTGCCAGCTTGTTGATTTTAGAAAAAATATCTCTAGTTTTTAAAGACAATTTTTAACTCAGACTGTTCTCCAAAAGGATCATTACATTTCTCTTGCTTCTGCAGTTTGGTGTCATGTAAAAATATCATTTGAACTAACAAAAGTACATAAATAAATAGAAATCAGAATAAGTAATTTGTGGAATACTTAACCTATCATTTGGACAGAGATTTGTAACCATCCTGTTACTGAACAAAATGGTTCCATTAACTCATGCTGTTCCACCTAGACAATACTTAATTTGCTTGTGAGACTGTCACTTATGTCAAAGACCTTACTAAGTATAGATATGTCACATCTGCTGCCTCATCTTCCAAACGGGATATTTACTTTCTCAAAGCAAATGTGATTGGGCGCGATTTGTTTCCAAAAATTCATAGTAACTCTTCTTATCACTTTACTACATTTCAGCTGCTTCCAAATAGGTTTTATTTTCTTGTTCCAGTATTTTTTCATCTTTTGAGGCTGGGTGGAGAGTGAATGGGCTCCTTCTTTTCTCCCATTGGTTTAGGCAGGGCAAGCATAGTTATATTTCAGTACTCTAAAATCTTCTCCACTGGCAACAAGTTTGCAAAGATAATTGCTGCTACTGCAGAGAAGTCCACAGTAGTCCAGAGTAGTCTTCTCTACTAAGACCAGTAGTTCTTGACCTAGGGTCCATGCTTTTGAATGGCACACAATGAGTCCTTGAGTTTATCTGAATCTATCAGATTCAAATATAATACAAGCAAATAATAGTAATAAAACAACATCTTCTTTTTTTGTTTGTTTCTAGTATTATATATTTTTTTATTCTCATACCAGATTTATAAAAATATTCCCTTTCTCTTCTCAGATGCAAAAATTGCAGTTGTCAATTTCAAAATAATCAGATTTAACCAAATGAACATAACTAAACTAAATAATGAGAGACAGATTATTAATAATCAGTTCTATTCTCTCCTTTGCAGTATTCATCAGTCTTAGAAATAGAACACAGATAGAACAAGCTGAGCTGAAACCATTAGGATTCTCCTTTATGTGATATTCAAATGTGTAAATTCAGGGATGGATTTATTAGCAAAGGACCACATAAGATTTTAATCCTTCTTTCACTATCCCATTAACATTGACTGGTGTAGGGTGTCTGTACATAAAGATGGAAAAGCTGTATGATTTGGAGACCTGAAGTACTAGATTTATGTGAATCCCATTTTGAGAATGTCAACAGACTTCTTTCAGCACTAATAGTGTCTTATTCTTAAGCTTTCAAAGAAAATCCAGAAAAGGCAGCCTCTATCTGAGGAAATTAAATGATTCGCACCTGTGGAGTTTGGGGATTCTTGTAGTGTTTTATGTCTGTATAGAAGAGAGTGGTAGGATTTAATTAAATAAAAACAATGACAATCTTGCTTATGAAATTTTATGTGAAGCCCTGTAGATTTGTGCGTCTATGATGGATTCTCCAGGTTTCCTCCAAAAAGGTCATCATTTCTTATTAAATTAAATGAGAAAAAATAATTAATAATAATAAAAAAAAGATTTTAAATTTGCTTGTCTTTATTGAGAAAGGAGCAAAAGTGCTTCAGTTTCCAGCTATCACTAGGCAAGTTCACATTTGAGTATTAGAAGGTCACATTTGAGTATTAAAAGTTTCAAAAATAGTCTGTTAACTTTTTACTCTTATACTGAACATTTCAGAGGGTCCTACCAGAATAACACTGCTGAGTTTTTCTCCAGCAGGTCTGATATTGCCTTAACTGTGAGCACCTAAACTGTCTGATTCTTCTCCCTTTATCATTCCAAGATGAATTGGCAGTGAATCTGTGTGTGTTCTAGGGATCTGAAATCAAAATGTACCATCAGGCTTGGAGCTACTGGAGATACTGGAGAAATATCTAGCCTGTCAGGTTTGTTTCTTTGCTGTCCTGGTGAAATACAGTGTGCTATTATGGCAAGGACAGACCCATCCTTTGATATGCCTTTACTGGAGTTTTCTTCATATTTGAGTAAAAGGCTCCTTCATTGCTGTGAGCAGTTTATTTGCCTTTATTTCTTCCAGGTGGTGCTGAATGTCTATTGTGTTCCATCAAGGCAGTGCTCTGTAAGGACAAACTTGGGATTTGGACACCAGGAAATTTTATAAGAAGCAGGTGAGGGAGGTAGGAGAGCAGCAATGAGACCTGCCCATGTCAGGAGTTGGTAGCCTGAATAGTTAGAAGAAAAAAGACTGAAGTATAGGGAATGTGGATAAATTTCTTAAAATATAAATTTGTATTAATATAATCTATTACCCTCAGTCTGTGTGTAGACCTCTGGAAAATGAGATATGAAGCAGATCTCAGAGGCAGGACCCTAGGGCAGGCAGACGATGCTGTGGGCTAGGAGCAGAGCCTGACACCCACCATATGGCTGCCCTCTTTTCCTGCTTTTCATCCATGGAGGAGCGTGCTTCTGCATCTTGGTAAACACCTGGTCACCTGCAGCCAGCCATATGCCATGTCTGGGAGCAGAAAACATGCACAGCACACATATGGATGGCAATGGCAGCAGGGGCAGGTGCTAAACTGTGGGGTCTGGAAGAGGACCAGGCTGAGCCTTACAGCATACCAGTAAGGTGGTCTGTGCTTTCCTTAGCTGGTCTCCACTGATAACCCATAAAGTGCAAGATTATTTCTGGGTTCAGGTGATGAAAGAGATGGAAGAAATGGAAGAAGTACTAAAGTGAGATAAAAATTGTGAATTGAAAAGTGGCCTTTTCAAAAAAAAAAAAAAAAAAAAAAAAAGTTTATCTTGGAAAGACATCCAGTGTCAGAGTTGTTTCTGTTTTTCATGAAAAATACTAGGCCCTCCATTTTATATATATTCTATTACACACTGGTGTAACAGATACACACTGGTGTAATATGGTTATCAATTTCATCTTTGTGTTGTGGAAGAAAAACCTACATGCAGGAAAATGCAAAGATATGTTACAATTTGTCTGCTAACTCAGCAAATACTCTGTCGATCAAAGAACAGAAGTAGGGATTACCCTCCATCCCAGACACGAATGAGACTAACTAGAGCAATGAAAGCCTTTATCACATTTATTGGTACTCTAGTTAATGGGCACACTTACAGGAAGCTGGAAATACCATGTTGGCTTCATTTTAGAGAAGACAGCACTGCTAGTTGATCACATCTGCTGTAACCAAGGGTCCGTGCAGGCAGCTTCAGCGTGGAGCCAGGGTGAATGTTGAGAATATCCTTTGCCCTCAAGCCCATCTGCACCACCCTGCAGCAGCCTACAGCTTCAAAACCAGCACTGGGGAACTGCACTGGGGCAACTATGACACTTCCCAGGGCATCAAAGGTGGCTTTTTCTCACAGCCTTCTGCACATGAGCCTGCAGGGTCTGTGCTGGGTATGTTGTGCTGTGGGCTCAGCTCTTCTTCAGGCTGTGCTGTGCCACATCCTTTGCTCTTCTTCTGACCTCTCCCTTGCTTTGAACTTTCATATTACATGATTTGTCCAGTCTGTCACTTTTGATAACCCTGCATCTGTTACATCCACTTGTTTTTAATTACCCTGCCATTTAATTTGTTTTTAACATCTGTGTCCAGTTTCTATTTGGGGTCATTTCAATTATTTGTGGCTAATAGAATTTGAAAGGAATATGATTTTTGCATATTTCATTCAACATAATCTATTGTGGTTTGCTACAGTCATCTGCTGCTGTTGATTTGCTGCCATACAAATGATTTCATTAACTAGAGATCATTGTTATTACCATAAAATCCCCATTTATTAACTGCCCTATCAATTATCTGCCCTGTTGCTTATTGATCTGATGTCTCCTGAGCAGATGGTCTCCTGGGGCACATTTCATCCCTCGTACAAATCCACCAAGTTCACTGGAATCTTGTAAAAGATGAACCTGGCTCTTCCACTGTACTGATCTCCTGCCAGTACTTTTATTGAGATTCCTACTGATTGTGCAATCACCTAACAGGTTCGGTACTGCACCAGTTTGCAGCTCCATTGATTCATGATTCTGCTGATGTTGATTGGCCATTTCTCACCATTATTTTTACTTTCCTCCTTCTCCTCTTTTTACTCTCTTTTCCTTCCTCTCTTTAAGCCTCCTCTGCTTGGATACCTGCCTTCCTGTACACTTCTGAGTTTTGGTGTTGCCTTTTCCATGTTACTGTAACATCATCTGCAAGTCCCTAAGGTCCTCCTTTTCATCACATCAAGTATCACTATGTAATTTTCCCATTCTTTGTTTCCACCTAGTGTTTTCCAGCCACAATTTGAATTTTACATTTACTGTTTGGAGTCATCTCTCCTTCATCCTTCTTCCTGACCCTTTCAGATTTTATATTTTATTTTATTGAAATATTTTTTTTCACATCCACCACCTTTTTTCTGGTGCTTCTGGCAAAGCACAGACCAAGCACATGTTAATATATAAAGATGTTTTGTGTATATACTGGCAGATATAAGATATTTCCTCTTTTTGGAGGTAATAACCCTGTTCCCTCATATAAAACATTTAGATGACATTTGAATATAATAAGGCAGAGGGAATCCAATTTACAGATATGTGTTCTGTCAGGTAAGTTTGGATTCCAATGATGTATATATATTTATCCAAATAACTGATTTACTCAAAAATTGTATAATTTCCTAGAAAGTACACAAAAATATAAATAATTCCATACTTTTCCAACATAAATATCAAAATAAAAAAGGCAACAACTCAGGATTGATTTAATATTGACATAAGACTGAATTAGAGCTAATATACAAGTCTTTGGGATCTTCATTAATGTCTCTGGTGACCTCTGGTCAATAAGGTAAAAGCAAATATTTGTGCTCCTCGAGAATTACTGCTTATGCTAGGCACAGGCTCATGCAGTGAAACCATTACTTGCCACCTGATCCCAAACACATCAGTACGATCAGCTGCCCTGGGCCACAGCTGTGCTCTGCTCCTCCTGGGAGCTGCATCAGGCTCCATGGGAGGAGGGGCTTAGACTGTAGGTGGGTTTCCCCCTCAGTCTGGGCTTTGGTTTATATTTCATTTTCATTGAAAGGCTGTCAGTAATTCAGATGTACAGTGACAGGCAGTAACTGAGGCTGCCCTAGTGTTTAAGCAGCCTCATATTTTCTTGTGTGAAATTTCCTAGAAAATAACAGCTCAGCATGTGACTTGAATAATCATCTCTTGCCTATCATACTCATGGTTCTGTAATCACTAGTACAGAAGCTTTCCTCAACCTTGTTTAAATTAGAAAAAAAAAAAAAAAGGTCATAAAGTAATGCAAATTATGTGACCAAAATATGACTTCTCTTGCAAATATACTTAGAGAATCCAGAGACCATTTATCTTCATTTAATTTTGTGAAAGTAATTTTATTTTGAGGAAATGTATTGTTTTCATTGTTATTTTAAAAATGATTTTCATTTAACAGAAGGTCCTCATTTTAGCAGACCTTGCTGTGTTCCTGCTCCTGAACTAAAATAGGTGGCAATAACTGTTGTGAACATAAGCTTAAGAAGTAATTAATAGAGATTTTTCTATTTGCACTGACCTTAGATCTGCTTGGAATAAGTCTGAGTGACTGAAGGACCCTGAAGAGCATTGCCTTGGTACCTCACGTGCTTCCCCTTAAGTGAGCTGTCTGTGTGTGGAGGTACGGGGTACAGTCATTAACATTAATGACTATTCTGGGGTTGGGGGTGGGAAGTCAAACGCTATTTTCATGCCCTTCATTAATTCTGCTCAATTCATTACTGCCTTTCTTGTCCTGGCAGAGCAGTTCAAAGTCTTTGGATACTGATGCCCTTACAAATATCTCACCAGTGGGTGAATCAATGCAAAAAAGCACCAGGGCAGAGGGTTAGGGAAATATGAGCTCCAAAGAAAGAGTTACAGCCCGCCCAATTTGGTGCTGATTAAAACCAAGGGCATCAGGATAAGGCTGGGGCAGAACATCCCCGGGGAGCCATGCCCCTGTCACAGTGCCTGCAGGGCTGCACCCCATACACAGCCTCTGGTATTACCAAAGCTCTTTAGAAATTATTACAGCTGTGTTTTATGAGAACAAACTCAGCCTGGAGATTGCTGGGGAGTTAATGGGGGTTAAGCAGCTTCACCCGGATACGTCTCTTCTTCCTGAATAGCATTTTAAACTTGAACCCACATGTAGTCACCGACCAACAGCAGTTATTGGAGTGCACTGACTGCCCTTTGGAGTTCAAGCATCATTTGTGATTGACTGAGGACATCTAATTACACTGACAGCATGGTACTATGAGGCTGCGGAAAACACAAGAAAACGATGTGGTTATACATATGGGTGGTTATAGATACCTAACAAAAATCTCTGAACCTGGGGCTGAGGGAGTCAGGCATAGGCAGCACTGCCACTGAAATTAAATTATCATAATTTATTTTTCCATGACAGTGGCTCTGCTCCATACAGCGCATGATCAGGCAAGATGAGGAAGAGGCTGCAACTGTAACTGCTGCCGAGTGACCCTATAAATTGTTGGCAGCACAGGGTGGCCCAGGGACCTTGAACTTCATGTCCATATTGCTCTGGGGGTGGACCTGAGCACAGGCTACCAGCAAGTCCTTCCTTTCTTTGAAGCAGGAAAAAACTGGGCTCTGTCAAGGACAATCATCCTCTGATGGGTGTGGTTGTGCAGGGAACAGTCTGCAGGGCAGGTAAGACTTGAAAATTCACTCACCAAAGACTTTCCACGGGGACACCTGTCAGTTCACTGAGCCCAATATCCAGGCAACCCATGCAGAAAGGGAGAAACCAGAGCCTGCCTTAAGGTGAATCTCATAGAGCGGCCAGGTCCATAACTGCAAGTTTTGAGTCCAAGTGCTTGCTTTGGGATTAACCTCTGCAGAAAGAGCAGGTATCTCTTTCTTGAGCACAGGAATTCACTGGCAGCTGCTGGTAGCCTGGAAGCCAGATACCATGGTGTAGGATGGCAGGCAGGAATTAATCCAAATGAATATATATATATATATATATATATTCATTTGGATT
>NW_023303690.1:8426-14929 GCF_011077185.1 Oxyura jamaicensis | reverse complement strand
TGGAGGATTTATCATTATTATTATTTTTCCTTTACAACTGCTTTGCATGAATTTTAAAATCAGTTTATAAAATGGTCGAGTAGGTTGGTATTGTAGCATACTTGGAACCACATTTATTCAACTGGCTGTGAAAAAAATAAAAATATATTTATATGTCTTTGAATTAACTGTTTTTTGTAAACGTAAGTGCACTTAATAAAAGAAAAAAAAAAAAAAAAAAAAAAAAAGAAAGAATTCCTGTATTTTGAAATACAAATCATGATGCAGGTGCATCATATTTGTTTCCATAAAAAGATTTTGTCTTTGATGACCATGAACTCATGAACTCATGACCATGAACTCACTGATTTTTATTTTTTTTAATGTGTATTTGCCTGCTATTGTTTACTCAGTGTTATTTTCTATTAAAAGTATGCATCATTTATATTGATCAGGATATATGAATTTTATATCACAACACTTGAGCCTTATTTTTATTTTTTTAATTTTTTAGTCAGCAATGCAATAGGAATGCATTTAATGCCGAACATTTAATGAAAGCAAATAGAGCAAACATGAATAGCAAGTCTTCTAATGAATAAATCTGAATAATAAAAATCCCTGTGGAGTGTAGAGGCAGATAGGTTAATTCTTTCACTTGAATTTTAATCCAGACTGAAAAAATATCAGAAGGGGTTTCACATTTAACACTTAGCTATCCATGAAACTCAGGGAAATAATATGTTTTATTATTAATATCTATAGCTATATTTAATTAACAGAATAAAAAGAAAGGATACTTATAATGTGATCTACATACTGTCAGAAAGGATGGATCACCAGTAGCACCACTATGGTTGCCAGTACAACTTACGGCAAAATGAAATGGGGGAATGACCACTGAACAGATTCTGAAATGTCATTGTTTCCAGGTTGAGACTGACCCCTCTTCCCAGCACTCAAAGCACTTCTTCTAGCTAAAACTCACAGATAAGAAGAGATTAGAAGTCCTGTTATTCATAATTTACTCTTTTCAACCCTTTGGGACTTGCTTTGTTCTCTTTTCTGTGGTTCTTGAAAGAAAACAAACAACAACAAAACAAAATGAATAAAAAAACAAAACAACTTCCATTTGATTTGACTGCTAAAGTGAAAGCAAAAGCTGACTTTCCTCTTTGAATTTCCAAGTGTTCTCAGTCTCAGAAATATTCCAGTACCATTATTTATTCATTTTTAACTGTTTTCATTTTCATCATGAAACATTGCAAGATGAAATACAGAAATCCAGTTGTTGGAAACACTGTAGCAGCTATGATTTTTTGTTGTTGTTGTTTGAATATATGTAAGCTGCTAATTATTTTATAGTGTAAATCAGAGTTCTATCAGTATATTAGAGGTATATGTCTAGAGCCTTAGAGAAGTTAATAGATGTCTTAGAAATTCAAGGAGTGCAAGATGCCTACACATTCTAGACTATTTTAATGACTTTACAGAATTTCTAATTTATTGCATGACAAACAATATCCTTAAATGAAATCACCCATTGCAGAGGCAGACCTAGGATAAACTTCTAGTTTCATGAGCTATTGACAGACTTTCTCCTTTCACAAATCTGGATGTCAAAACTAGGTACTTGTTTGTGACATCCAAGAAAGCACATGACTAAAGGCTATCTTTTGGGTTTTGGCTGCAGAAATCATCAGGTGTGTCAAACCATTCCATCACATGGAGAAGATGTTAAGATCCATTCACTTAAAATTGCACTTATAAGAGTGAGATGTCAAGGTTAACAGAACTTCCCTTTGGATGGATAGTAGCAGCAACTAGAAATATTTAGTCTCAGGCATCCAAGCATGAAGATAACAATACATTTCCCAGAAACTCAGAACATTGTCAGGTTTTGTTAACAGCATTCAATGCTGTATAGCAAAAACCTTAATACTAGCTTTCCTTACAAAATAGAGTGATTCTACTTCTTGGAAACAAAAATTAGGATGAGTAAGGAAAAGACTGAAACTTTTATACAAATAAATACATACAAACAGTATTTTCTTTTAAGAAGCAAAGGAAGAATTTTTTTTTTCTCTTTTATTTTTTTTTTTAATGAAACTGAAATGTTTTCTTTTATTAAAAATTGATTGCTTTCAGAAAAGAAATGACAGCTCAGAAAGTGTTTGAAGAGACAGAACCAAACTGGTAGCAGCTTTGAAAAAGTACAATATATGAGTCAAAGAGGTTATGTCATATCTGACACTGAATAAAAATAAAAAATAAAAAGAAACAAACAAAAAACTAGCATGTACTCCTGCCTAGATTATCAGTGAGCCAGCAATACCTACTCACAGCAGTATGAAAAGCAGATGCTCTCTCTAGCTGACACTGTCATCTACACCTTCACACATCTCCAGGCAATTGCCCTGGGCATACAAGTGCTTCACTAGGCTGACGGGTTCTGGCCAGCTGCTAGGTGTCTGGATAGCATGTGGTTTTCACACCTGAGCTACTCAACTCAGGATAGGTTTATAATGGGTAATGTTGACCCACAAATTTCTGTGGCAATGCTGTGCACACTGACCATCTTTACCAAGTGTTCTGGAAGCAGGTGTTGTTTTATATTAATAGTGTGGGGGCATATCTCTGAAATGAAGAACAAAACTGCATTTTGCAAAATAAGATAAATCCTGTGGTAAATGAAAGGTCAGCGAATGCCACAGAGTCAAATGAGCAACACAATGACAGATGAAATGCAATATTCTCTATAGGATGATACAGCACCTTCTAAGCCCTTATTTGAACAAATCTGATGGGTTCTGCTTTCCTAATTTACAATGCATGCCATGGAATGAAGATCCACAGAGCAGTGGTCAAAAAACACCAAAGCAAAAAATAACATATTATCATGTAAAAGGATGGGACAGACTGTCTTTCTGAAAGTATTATAATATTATAATGTCAGTGATGTGCCCTCAGATAAAACTTGTGCTCAATCCTGGTCAATCTATTTGAAAAAAAGAGATAAGGAAGATATAGAAATAGGTGATGAAAATTGCTAAGAGCATGGAACAATTTCTGTGATGAGAGATTGCAAAGACTAAGATTGTCTAGCTTGGGAAAGAGATGAATGTAGGAGGATATAAAAAGACTATATAAAATACTGAATGGTATATGAAAAAAAAAAAATGCAGGCATTTTTCTTTACAGCTACATTTTCTCCTAATACAGGAATAATCAAGCCTTGTGTAAAACTGACAGACAACAAACATAACCCTGAAGGAAAAAAAATAATAACACAAAACAACATTTAGTGGAAGAACTCACAGCCACTGAGCCCTAAGGTTACCTCAGTACTGGGAACATTTAAGGAGATACATAGGCAGAAGAGACTCAATTTCCATGATGGCTCAGGCAGCTCTCAGATGGCAGAGAGGCCTCAAACATCCTGGCCACCCCTCGCAAAGTGCCCTGCACATGGAGCCTGGGACCTCATTTGTGTCCTCAGGCAGTGGGACCATGGCAGCACCAGCCCTACCATTCCAGGTGGCACTGGGGAGATGAGAAATGCAGGCAGGACATGCATCCTGAGTGAGGTACCAGGCTTAATTCAGGTGAGAGTTGGGCAGTCAAATTGATCCCGGAGGCAAGGAGAAGGAAGGGAGGTAAATTGTTATCACTTGCTATTAAGGCTGAGCACACAAAGGTGTAAGATTTGGATGTAAACTGATGATGTGCCATCCCAAAGCTCTGTGGTGGTTTTACTTGGGTGAGTGGCCGAGCTCCACCACAACTGCTCTCTCACTCCCCCTCCTCAAAGAGGAACAGGGAGAATGAAAGGGGCTCAAGGGTTGAGATAAGGACAAGGAGATCACACAGTAATTATCGTGATGGGCAAAACAGACTCAGTATAGGGAGATAGTAAGATTTATTGCCTATTACTAACAAGCTAGAGAAGTGAGAAACAAAAGAAAGAAACCAAAAGCAACTCCCCCCCCATCCACCCTCACCCACCTCCTCTCCCCGAGTGGCGCAGGGGAACAAGGGAATGGGGTTATGGTCAGTCTGTAGTGCCTCTTCTCTGCCTCTCCTTCTCAGTCACTCTCGTCCCCTGTGCTGTGGGGTCCCTCCCATGGGATACAGTCCTTGCTGAACTGATCTGGTGTGGGCTTCCCACAGGCAGCAGCTCTTCAAGAACTGCTCCAGATATGGATCCATACCACAGGGTCCATCCCTCAGGAGCAAACTGCTCCAACCTGGGTCCCCCACGGGCAGTAGCTCCTGCCAGGTCACCTGCTCCTGTGTGGTCTCCTCTCCAAGGGCTACAGGTCCAGCCTGGAATCTGATCCGGCAGAGGTTTTCCACAGGCCGCAGTCTCCGTCGGTGCAGGTCCACCTGCTCCACCATGGTCTCCTCCACGGGCTGCAGCGTGGAACCCTGCTCCACTGTGGTACTCCATGGGCTGCAGGGGGCCTGCTTCACCATGGTCTTCACCACAGGCCGCAGGGGACTTCTTCTCCAGCGCCTGGAGCACTTCTCCCCCTCCTTCTTCTCTGACCTTGGCATCTGCAAGGCTGTTTCTCACTCCTCTCACTTTCCCAGCTGCTGTTTTTTTTTTTTTTTTTTTTCCTTTCTTAAATCTGCTCTCACGGAGGTGCAAAACAACATGACTTATTGGCTCAGCTCTGGTCAGCAGTGGGGCCCTTACCAAACATGGGGCAGCTTCTAGATCCTTCTCACAGAAGCCACCCCTATGGCCCCCTGCTACCAAAACCTTGCCACATAAACCCACTACAAGCTCAAGTACAACAGTTTAGAAAACATGTACATATACATGTAGGCAATATTACACACGTCTTGGAGTAAATGTGGTAAGTAATTTATAAAGTCTCCAGTCACATACTAACATTCTAACTAATGAAGATAAACTTCTTCCTGCAGACAAGGTTTTTCACAACTTTCCAGTGAATATTCCTGTACCTTATTTCCTTAAGGAACAAAAAAAAACCTGTGTTCTGTGGGAGGCAGGATGCTGGGATGGAAGGACAATTTGTCCAAACCAACTTTTTTATTCTTATTCAACATCTCTAAACTGTGTCACGCTATGTAACAGTAAGTACTGTACAGAGGTCCAATTTTGATTATCTGTATAAGTGAAGACTTTCACTCACTTGTTAACATGATAAATTAAAAGTGAGGAAAAATAAAAAAGAAAGAAGTATGGAAAAAAAACTTTTTATTTCCAACTTCTAAGTAAAGTAGGATATATGAATTTCATACATTGCTATATCATTAAAAAATGGAAAAATAACTAAGAAAAGACAGTGCCCAGCTCAAAAAAAAGTCAATCTAGATAAGAGGGTCAGAGATTTGTATTTTCATTGAAAGAGAAAATTATCATTCAAAGAATGTATCTGCCATGTAAAAAGCTGCTTAAGAAATTCCTGTTTTACCATATCCTTTAAATGAGCACATAAGCATCTTACAGACCCAACATGCAGATGACTGAGAATGTTCTGATAATAACCCTTGAGAAAGTAAGGGAAAACTTCCTGTGATTTATATTGTAAGTAAGGGAAAACTTCCTGTGATTTATATTGTTGCAAGAAACTTTTAGTGTCTTCCAAAACAATGCAGAGGCTACCAGAACAGCATATGTAATAAAGTGTAAAACAAATAAAAATCCAGCAGATTAGTTTCTGAGATTGAGGCACACTCATTGAGGGAGAAAATAAGATGTTAATATAAATGAAAAGCAATTTGGAGTTTTATTCACATACTGAGAAAAGTTTGAAGAAAATAGATTTGGAGAATCTATTTTAAAGACACAGAGAGAGAGAGAGAGTGACAGCGAGAGAGAGAAGATCCAGACATAGGTTCATAGGTTGACAATAAGTACACTTTTATTTGTTTATTTATGTTTTCTGCAAACATGCAGAGAATTAAGAAAAAGTTGCATCAGAGAAAAATGTGTTATCCACAAATGACAACAAATGGAATTGCTTTAGAAACATCTTTCATGTAGAAATAAAATACTAGGTCTTCCCAAATGTTGTATTCAGCTCAGTCCTGCTAAGAAATTTTTGAATGTAACTAAAAAGGAAGCACAAGGAGTTATGTGATAAGATTTTTGGATAAGCAAAAGAAATCCTAAGGTTTCAAAAGGGACAAATTCATAACTAAAGCTATTCCTCTCAAAGATAATAATAACTGAGGAAAGGGGGAGTAGAATAAATGAAAGAGAAACAATATATATATATTTTTTAAAATGCTGATCATTCATTTGAAGTTATTCCAGTGACCAATTATTTTTAAAAACATGTTCTTTATGTGTCAGAACTGCTCATTGTCTTCTTCAGGAGAAAATTGTTGAGAAGTTCATTCCAAAACCAATTAAAAAATACACTAAAACATATTCCAAAAAGTATATTCCATTAAAGAGAGAGGAAGAGAGGGAGAGAGGGAGAGAGGGAGAAAGGGAAATGGGGAGAGAGGGAGAAGGGGAGGGAGGGAGGGAGGGAGGGAGGGAGGGA
>NW_023303690.1:0-8326 GCF_011077185.1 Oxyura jamaicensis | reverse complement strand
AGTAGACAATAAATCAATATCTAAGAAAGATAAGTCTGATAGGCCAGTAAGACCTGCCTGCACAGCGTACACAACAATAGTAATGGCTTTGGGGTACACTGCCCAGGAGAGGACAACCAGTCTTATCTGAATCACAGCAGAGTAGGCATTACAGACTGCTATGAGACTGCATGAAAGGATATTACTTTCCCTTGGCTGGATATTTGTCAGGAATTATTTTTCTGAGAATGTTAAAGAGCAATGAGTAGTGGTGAGATGGCAGCCCACTGTAAGATTTCTGGCTTAAACTGTTTTGGAATACTGTAAACTCTGTAGCAGAATAATATTTTGTGTTGAAAATTTATCTGAATAAAAAAACAGACCATGCATTGCACTGCTAAAAATTATTTCAATTTGCAGCTTTTTTTTAAAGAGCATGTTAGTTTTTACCAGCTAAGAAAAAATAAGTCAGCACTTTTATTTCAAAATCACAATTAAAATTCCTTGATAAGTAACTTTCATTGTAAGAAGATAATAGGGAGAAATGCAAAACTGCAAATAAATAAATAAATATAAAGATAGTAGAACTTTGTTATAACAAAATGTACATTTGCTCCATCAGATCTCATTTTCCTTTATGCTTTCTTTGACTACTGATCATTTGTAATTGAAAATTACAATGCTGGCTTGGTGACTTTTGGGAGACAATGCTTAGACCTTGGACTACTTTTTTCCTTATCAAATTGCCTGGTTAATTCCTTTAGCTCTGTCCCTAATCTTTGTCATGTCACTTGTTTTGGTGTTGACACTTGGCAGGTCCAACCAAACATGAGAGCAATATTTAGAAAAAAAAAAAAAAATGATGATGCTTTTAAATCTGTTTAGATATACATAATGTACTGATCAGAACATCATTGGCTTGTTTCAGCACTGGATCTCTTTCCTGTTCTCTGGATAGGTAAAGCCGACACTCAAGCACTGCTGAGACTTAGAATATCAGATCCAGGAAGTTCAGCAGGTATCCTGATACGTTGGATGCTGATTGTCTGCTTCTGTACTTTCTTAAATAGAAAGCTCTTCACAGGGCTGTCAGTCCTTTCAGCCCTGATCATCTTTATGTAGGAACTTAGAGCACTGCTCCATGCAACTTAGTAACCTCTTTCTTTTGAAGATCTAAAAATTCATATTTTAGTTTCTGCCCTTATTTGCAAGGGAAATTTGTCCCTAGCTTCCACTTGTTAGTCTTTGTCTTCTGCAGTGGAGCATGAAGTTTTGCTTTTTTTTTTTTTTTTTTTTTTTTTTTTTTTTTTTTTTTAAGAAGCTATGTTCACCAGCAGTGGTGTTTCTCATTAGCTGTATCAACATGTACTTTGAGTCTTACAAACCTCTTGGGCAAAATGCCGTTTTTCAGCAAGGAGTTGATTATGCATCGTGTGAAAACAAGTATTTCCCCTCTATGTAGTGCCTTCAGACAATGCAGAAAATTCCAGAACTGTTCTCCTCTGAGTAGGGTAAAGAAAAACAAGCACCTCAGTCCTAATCACAATGTACAGTTATTATTCATTTGTTATCTGAAATAACTGTCTTCTCTGAAATGACTTCTCATACAGAAATATTTCTTCTCTCAGCATTTCATTTTCCTGCCCACAAACCTGTCATATTGTTATTGTCCAGAAGTGGACACAATATAACATATGAGCACAAAGGTATTATTATGCCTGCAGTATTATTTTCTATTCCATTCCATTCCATTTAGCTCTGTTTCATTTAGCTGTGTTTCCCTTTTTGGTCATTGTTTTGTTTTGGCATGATTGACATTTGTTATCATAATACTTGTTCATTAAACCTTGCTGGCTTTCCCTAGGTTCTTCAACTCTTTTAGCTATGCCCAACCAAAATAGTTGCTGCCTATGTGAATGGTGTTCTGGTCGACCACCACTGCATGGAGACCACGGAGATAATCGATGTGTCTGGATGATCCAAAAAGGGATTTTGTGAAGTGAACATGTTAACTTGAATCTTGTGTTTCAGTCATGCCCAGAGCATGGCAAGGGCAGAAACACCTCTGGCAATTATTGCAGTTACTTCAAATAAGCAGGGAACATATAACCCAAAGACATAGTGAACATGCTGCTTCATATCTGCCATGGCAGCTGTGCTGTGCTGATTACACTGGCATTCTATATTCATTATTACTTTTTCATTATAATATTCCACAGACTTTCTTCATTCAGAGCTCCAGAATGACAGTCACTGACAAAAATTATAACCCCCAGAGCAAATAGTCCTTTCTCATAGCTAAACATGGAACAACCAGAAGTAAATGCAGTAACAGCTTCATAGTTCAGAAATTCAAAGTAAAATTCTGACGAAAGTGTATATTTATATATATACAAACACATTTATATGTTTATATAATTTATAATTTTTATATATATAATATATAAATTATTGTGAATTTATATATATATTTATAAACGTATATTTATATATATTATATATTATATGTATATATATATTGTGTATATAATTTATATATATGATTTATAATTGATATATATAGTTATATATGTACAAACACATTTAATTCTCTGTAGTTGTGCATCTAGGTACCTTCTAAACACACTGATTTACAAGATGTAGACATAACTAGGCACTTATAATTTGGACTACAGGAATATATGCTTAATTTCCACCCCTGTAATGCCCCCTTTCTTGTTCCTACATTTACTGTTTGCACGGCCACATTTTAAAGGAGATAATAGAAAGAAACTTTTAAATAAAATATAAAAGCTTAAATAGTGAAGCTAGAACTTCCTGCATCTTAATGTTTAAAACGGGTAATTGACATTATTTCAAACTCTTTTCTCTGATGTGTCTCTCTGAACTTACCACCAAGGTAAATGTCAGCTACATAGTTTATGTAACTTGTGCCCATTGATGCAAACCACAATGGATTTCAGTGCTGAAGGTAGGACTTCAGGGTAGGACTATATGACTAAGTCCAAATCTACCGTCCTCAAAACCATCACAAAATCTTCCAATGATCCTTCAAGTTGTCTGGTGCCCATAGACACCTGTATTTAACATTTATGTCCCTGATACACCTTTTCTGTTTCTTCATATGCCTGAAGTGGCCTCAGTTTTGTCAAAGTTAGGTGACCTGTTTTACAATGGATCCTACAAACAAAGCATTATTTTACTGTTTTCTCTGGGGGCCTACTCTGACAGGTACTGCTCTGTGCATTGGCATCTGCTGGAAGAGGTATAAGGGTCACCTCTTTGCTTTGTGAAGTAATTCTTAGAACATTTATCTCCAAATTTCAGAGGTGTTTTAAACCACGTCTCCCATTTCTCAGAAAAGTCCCCAACTGAAAAAGCTATTTACAAGGAAAAGGCAGAAGAAAGGGAATTAGGGGATGGGAAGGTGTGTGTGTGGGGAGGCTGGGATTCTTCTATGGAGACAAAACCATTTTGCATGGAGCAAAAAGGGGATGGGGAATGAAAGAGAGAAATCAAGGTTTTTCACATGGTGACTAAAACATAGTTCAAACTCAGCTTCCTGCATTTTACATGAAACTTTAACTGGATGAAACACCAATATAATTATGGGAACAGGAAATGGGGAATCAGGTCCTTCTATCCCTCCATTCACTGGGCTAGGGAGACATCATACTTTCTGTTCCCCTTTTTCAGTGCAGGGAGCCTTTTATGAAAAGTGGGACAGAGGCAGCAAAATGGATGTAAGTGACCCTTCCTCATTGAGTAGCTTGCATATGTGGCAGTCTCCTGGCAGAGGGCCACTTTTCAGCCATAAGGGTGAACTTCTACTTTGGGAGAATAAGACAAAGAACTAGATTTTGTGAAGGATGTAAATGTCAGTGTTGAAGCAGGAAGCTCTAGGTAGCTGCTTTTACTGTTCTTCTCCTCCCACCAGAGCCTTTTTCCTTTCTGGTTCCCTGTGAAGGCTACACCCCAGTGCAGTGAAATGAAAAGGCAGGCATAGTGCAATAACAATATTTAAAAAACCAAGCCACCTAGAAATAGGTAACAAAAAACTTCATGGAAAGCAGACTTCACAGTCTCCCATTCCTCTCCTTTCCCCTAGACTTTTGCCATCTCTCTCAAGGCGTTGTGCATGCGTTTATCAGGTAACCAGGAATAGTTCTTTTAAAGAACAGAGGAGGGAAAATCACTGATCGTATATGAAATGCTCTCTCAGCAAGTGGGAGACCTGGGTTAAGTTTCTCTATCAAATACAATAAATTAAGCTCCATACTTGCTGTGCACTAGAAGCCTGCTTTAATCACAAGGCTACAGGCACCTATTTCAGGGCCCTTGATTCTTCACTTTGACGTTACAGCACCCTGGACTGTGGCACACTTTTGTTGCTGAATACTTGAGTCTTTACCACTGACAGCTCCGTATGCCCTACTTCCACACTATGAGTTCCACAGGTATTGTGTTCATGCAACAGAAATAGCCCTTTCAACATTTAGAAATTCAGGTTTTCTGAATCATTTCTCTTACCTTTGGTACTGTAGAATCAATCAAACGAAGAAAAAAAAATAAAAAGAAAATAAATGGTTATATATGGTAGAGCTGCTAAGAAATCATTATTTGCTATAATTTTCAGTCCTGTAAAAAAAATGTTATTTTATCACTGTGGGGTCCGTGGTAACCCAGATCCATTGAAAAATGTTTGTTTTTTACTTTTAATCCAGAGGAGAATTATACCAGAAATGTCCATGACATTTCATGTAATTCTGACTGTATTTTCACTTTATTCTTATAACCATTGTCTATCAGACTCACAAATGGATGGGGTTTTTGGATGTGCTGTTTGGGTTTTTATTTTTTTCTAATGCAAAGCATAAAGAAAAATACAACAAAGAAGACCAAAGATGTTTAACCTAATACTATTCTGAGTCATCCAAGCCTGCACTATCCTCCACAATTGAAATGGGTAAGTAAATGAAAAGCACTTCTCAAGTTTTCCTCTCAGTTTAACAGGAGAGGAACCATAACATCCTTTGGTAGAGTTACTAATGAGAACATTTCACTGGGAATTTTGAAAGAAAAACAGAAGCAAGGGTCACATATTGAGGTTTCTCCTTGTACTCAGGCAAACCCCTATTAAAATGAAAAGGAGTACTCCCTAGGCCTAAGTGAACCAAAGCTCATTACAGGGTATAACTTCATCCTTTCTTAGTAAGGGTTAAGTTTCCAGAAGCGACCCTGGGGCAAACCCTCAGAACGTTTAAGTGCCTAATTTCAGTTACTAGAGTTGCAGAGAGAAACTACTCAGAGAAAGCTTTTCCCCTGAGGCTGGCCAACAAGAGGAGATATCTCTGTGAATACCAGGCACCAGGACTGGAGGGCAGAGAATTGTAGATGACAACACTGGAACAGCAGGTGCACAGGACCAGGGAAGGTGTACTGGGTGTCTGTAGCAAGGTGTTGGTAGCACAGGCATGGGGGCTGCAGAGGTTGCCTCCATGAAAAGAGGTCTCAGCTGTCCTCTGCCTGACACAGCCTGTTCCTCCAAGCTCCAGCAGACCTAGCTCAGGTCCTAGCTCAGGTGTCTTTGGAAAAACAATTATTGACAGACAGAGAAGGAGGGAAGGAGATAAATAAAAATAAAGGCAGTGAGAAACAGCAGAGAGAACACCAAGGTCAGAGGAGGAGGAAGAGGTACTCCAGGAGCAAGTTTTCATGACAGATTCTGCAGCCCATGAAGGACCTCAGAAGTAGCAGATTTATTCTCAAGGACTCCAGCCCATGGAAATCCCCCACCAGAGCAGGGTAAAAGTGTGGGGAAGAAGAAGTAGAGAGTCCAGCAAAGGACCACCAAGATGAGTAAGGAACTGGAGCATCTTGCCTATGTGTAAAGGCTGAGAGATTTGAGACTCTTCAGCCAGGAGAAGAGAAGGCTAGGGGGGAATCTCATCAATATCTGTAAATACGTGAAGGGAGGGTGTAAAGAGGTTAGAGCCAGGCTGGAGCCCCATGACGGGACAAGTGGCAGTGGACACAAACTAGACCTTTAGAGATTCCATCTGAAAATCAGGAAACACTTTACTGTGAGCGTGAATGAGCACTGGCACAGGTTGTCCAGAGAGGATATGGAGTTTCCTTCCTTGGAGACATTCAGAAATTGTTTGGACATGGTCCTGGGCAAATAGTTCCATGTGGCCCTGCTTGAGATGAAAAGGGGGTTTGGACCACAGGACTTCCAGAGATACCTTCTAACCTCAGGACTTCTGTGATTCTCTGTGAATGTCAAAGGGGGAGAAAGACAATTTTAGCTGTTCTAAAAACAGGAAGGTGACAAGATGTGAACATCTCTTACCAGCTATGATAGAAATTCAATAGAAAAGACATTGCTTTTGGAAGAGAAATGTTGAATTAAGATTTGACTGAAATCTCTGTAGACTATACCGATTAACTCAGAAGTTTTAAATGCAATGACTTTCTCCACTTTTACTTAACCTGATGGAAGGAGAATGAAGGGGCAAAAATGGTCATTCTCAGATTCTTAGGACATTCAAGTATTATTTCTAATTTAGCCAGGAGAAGTGGTATCTGTCACTTTGTAAAAGACTGTAGTTTATCATATACAATGATCAGTTCCACCTGACTTACTAATTTATATGACAAGCTAATAACAGATCTTTGTCATCATTACTGAATGTACTTGTGCTTTTCTATAGTCTTAATAATTTTACCTAGCATGGATATTAAACTAGATGGACTATAATTTCTTTGTTCATAGTGTACCCAATGTGTATTGTATTTCATCAAGCTATCAATGTATGCATACAGTATTCCTAGATGCCATCTCTCTTTATAATAGATTTTTTTTCCTTCAACACTTTTTTGTCACAAAAGTAGAGAGCTAAATGAGGTAACACATTTCAGTTGTCACTGACATTTTGTATTGCACTTTAATCTGGCTGTAACTCCATTACTTTTTTTTTTTTTTTTTTTTTTTTGATTCTTAGGCTTTGTACTTCCTATTTCCCACCTTCATACAATTACATAAATCATGTATTCACTTAGAAGCACCACTAGCTGAAATTACATTGCCTATGTTTATTGAAATCATTTTGAAAGCAGAGCTTCTCCAGGCTTGCACAGAAATGAACATTAAATTGCAAAGCTGCTGTACTCCATCTTTACACTGGCAGCGAGCAGGTATTCTGCATTTAATCCCTTGGTAGTACTCCTGACTGTGTTGACTGACCTGGTCGATGAACTTTCTGTTTGTTCCAATGTAATAAAATTCCAAGAAGGCCAAATAAAGCATTTCAGCTGTTTCTACTTCATATTTCAGTTAAGCAAAACAATCCAACAGATTTTTATTTATTTATTTATTTATTTATTTATTAAATCTGTAATTTTACCTTTGTAAATGTACAGTCTACTTTTTAAAATACTAAGATACCTGTTCTGGTGTCTACAACAATTCTTTAAATATTCTAAAAACATTCTACCATTCATTCTTAGATTTTATGAAAAGGTATCCCAACCTCAGTTATGTAGTTTCTATTCCAATGTCTTTTAATAGCAATAATTTAAAAGTTTCAGGTTTTCCAAGAGAATAGTATCTATTTCATATATAGAATATGCACAGCGTGTTCACTTTTCACCAATACTCTCAATGGTTTACCTCCATTTTTAAATGCTGGTTACATTGATATGATTTAAATATCTGTCTTACATAAATTAAATCATAAATTTGAATTTAAAAAAAGATATTGGAGAAAATAACAAAACATAACCTAAAAATGTGTATTATAAATATTTGAATAATAAAATACTACTTTGCCATATTATTAACATATTATTGCCATATTATTAAAAGTGTGTGCTGATTCATTATTGCATCCAAAAAAAATGTATCTTAGCAAGTAGGTGAGTAGTTTTTATGTTTAAACTAGCATAATATCTGTATGCGTACTGTGGTGTAGTTCTGGTGCAAATACATTTTTCTGGATGTGTTTCTGTCATATTGTAATAATCTGAGATTTATCTGACTATAACTGTCCAATACAGAGTGATCTTTACTATATTGCTGTCTTCCAAAAGAGAATAAACCAAATCTCTTACAAGATCTATGGTTTGTGCCTTCAATGTGCTTGGTGTACACATGGTCTAACTATCAAGGAATTTCCTTGTCCCTGTCAGTCAGGGGACATGGGATAGACTTAGCAAACATGAATGATGACAAACATGCCTGAGTTTGACACAGAAGAGACAAAAATCTTTCTTTCTTTCTTTCTTTCTTTCTTTCTTTCTTTCTTTCTTTCTTTCTTTCTTTCTTTCTTTCTTTCTTTCTTTCTTT
>NW_023303689.1:0-19205 GCF_011077185.1 Oxyura jamaicensis | reverse complement strand
GGAAAGGAAAGGAAAGGAAAGGAAAGGAAAGGAAAGGAAAGGAAAGGAAAGGAAAGGAAAGGAAAGGAAAGGAAAGGAAAGGAAAGGAAAGGAAAGGAAAGGAAAGGAAAGGAAAGGAAAGGAAAGGAAAGGAAAGGAAAGGAAAGGAATGCCAGAATAACACAAGATATTAAACTTAAAACATGCTGGTGTCCTTGCCCTGGCTTTTCACCTGTGTGGTTAGGCATATATGCGGCTGATATGGATGAAGACAGTAATGGTGGAGACACTGAAAACTGCTGCTTCCTAAACAACCTGTGCAACTTATAACTTTATCATGTTTAGCACAGTTGTATTCAGTTATATTCCTCCAGTATATAGCCTGTCTTGCCTCTCACTTACAGTGCTCCTCCCAGTTATTTTAATTAATTAATTATTTTTATGCATGCTTTCCTTTCTTCTTGCTAGTTTACTGGGGAAAGTGGCAGAGTTAAAGGGAGAGAGAAACTGGTGAGGTTAAGAGAATATGTTGGTCTGAGAGCAGCAGCACTCTAGTTCTGCTACTTAAAACATCTAAGGTTGCAGTAATGCAATCTCTTTTCTCTCAAGCCTCATTTTTTTCTCTATGAGGCATTTAATCTCTTACATCCTTTTTCTCATTCATGACCTGGTATCCAATTACAGTAACTATTCTTTCTTCCTCATGTCAGCTATATCTTTTCAGTATCTATCATTTTCAAATAGAATCTCTTACCACAGACTTTTTTTCATATTTCTTAGACTTAAAAGGCCAATTAAAATTCACAAGGGCTTATAAGCCTAAAATTTTTCATTGGTTTTAGCAATTTTCATCACAGTCAGTTTTTATATGCAAATACAGCATTCAGATTGATATTTCTGAGTTAAGCAAAAAACATGGCCATTAAAAGCTTATGATTCCTACTGAAATTTGTCCCAGGTAAAATGTTTGATTCACTGTAGCTGAAGATCAGCATGATTAGAATATCAGCCTGAAATAGCTATTTTTAGTGCTTCATTTGTCATTGTAAAAACTGCATACATGTCTACTTTTAAAAGAACTGGCAGTCCTGATGGATGACTGTTACAGGAAACTACCTGCCTTTGTATTTTTTGTAGGTGTTAATTGCCACCTTCAAGGTAGATGAGCTTACACATGCCAATAATATATGTATTGACTTATGTGCAATAATTATTTTAACTAATTGCAATATATGCAAATTTAAAAGTGGTGTTCTGGACTGCAGGTGTTCATAAAGTAAGGTACATTAAACCTGGTACAATCTCTTCTATATCTTTTCATACAGCTGCATTTTCAAGAAATTTTGAATTCCAGTGGACAGAGAGACTGATTTATTCTTAATGTGCAAAGATGGCAGTGATCATGATATTTGCCCTGCCGCATTTCAGGGAATATGCATTGTGATTTAATATGCAAGACAGCTCCCAACAATTTTTGTTCTTAGGAGTCAGGGAAAAAAAAAAAAAAAAAAAAAAAAAAAAAAAAAAAAAAGAAGGATGTGTTGGTTTATTTAAAAAAATCTGAGAACAGAAATGACAACCTAGAAACTGTTACTAAGGAGCTTTGATTACAGTCTTATGATTTTATTATTATTATTATTATTATTTTTTATATAGCATTCTTCAGTCTCTGGTATGCATCTTTTCCATGAAATTTAATGTTCATTAAATCAATGTATTAAAGTTAAAACCACTAGAAAATAAGTAGCTTTAAAATGCATTTGAAATAGTCAACTTAGTATTTTAATTTACGTTCCAGTATGCACTGGAAAATAATCGTGGAAAAAAAAAAAAATAGCTGAGAATGAACTCAAATTATTTTTATTTTATTTTGTTGAATGTGACATCAAAATACATTTCACTCAATTTAAAAATGGTTTTATTTTAATCCAAAACTTTTTTTTTTTTTTTTTTTTTTAAACTCCTAAGGAAAATAAAACACGGTTTTATTCAGAAAATTGTAAGTGGGGAAGTGATAATTATAATAATTTGCTCAGGGATTAAAATGCTTCATTCTGAATATATATTTTTGCTATTTTTCACAACCCAATATCTTAGAGAAACACCCTACCCGTGTATATAGTACTTAGGACAGATTTATTCTTCTCAATCATAGAATCATAGAATCATAGAATAGTGTATGTTAAAAGGTACCTCAATGATCTGCCAAGGGTTCCAACCCCCCTGCATAGGCAGAGACACCACCCACTGAGGTTGCTCAGGGTCTAACCATCTAACCTGGTCTTGAACACCTCCAGAGATGGGGCATCCACAGCCTCTCTGGGCAACCTGTTCCAGTGCCTCACCACCCTCTGAGTGAAAAATTTCTTTCTAATTTTTCCTGTTAACCTTGAGCCATTCCCTGAATTGCTATTAAATAAAAATGAAATAACATAATAATAATAATAATAAACTTTAATTTTTTCCCAATAATTCTTGCAACAGTGAAGAGAGATGTCATTTGGAGAGCAATTTGTTACCTGTTTTGTAGGTTTTATTTAAAAACTTCCCTGTGAAAAATGTAAGTACCAGGAAAGATTTGTATCATAAATATCTGAATTATCTCATATACTAACAGACTGCAATTTCAAGAGGAAATATAACCACATGCCATCTCACAACACCCCTCATGGATCTCTCATCCTTGCTGAGGTCTCCTTGCATAGTGTTCACCTTTAAAATCTGACTTTCTTTGCCACTCAATGATTTATATGATATACATTAGAATTACTAATAAAGTATTATTCTAAAAATGAACTTTATTTCATCAGTTTTATCAGTAATTTAAAAACAGAATATTAAAGTTTAAAATGTTAATTTACTTACAGAGAGGTAGTATGAAAAAGATTTATTTTGTAATAAACATAATGTTTTCATTTGGAAACAAAACAAGTAACTAGTCAGTGTCTGAGTATTTGTTGAAGGTTTGAGTAACTTATAAGATTTTGAGCTTTAAAAAAACTTTTGCTACAAGCAATTTTCCAACAGCTTTAAACAGCAATTAATATCTTTATTATGCACTTAGGATACTACATAAGCCACTTTCTCATTATATTACTGCAGGAGCATGAAGCACATCTCTGTACAGCATAGCATCAATAGACATTAATTGAAGGAGAATAGCTGAAAAAGAATAGCTGAAAACTCCATTAAGTCTGATATTGCCTATATAAATTGAGTTTGCATATATAAAATAATAATAATAATAATAATAATAATAATAATAATAATAATAATAATAACTTTATTATTTTTTATTTTTTCCTGAACTACCTTAATTACTATCTTAATTGTTACCTTAATTATTTCAGTTTCCCAACATAAAAGATACATAAGATATATTTAACATTGAAAATAGTGGTCAGAAACATCCTTCTGTAATACAAAACAAGTTACTAGAAAAGCTTACGTGTTGATTTGAGGGTTTTTCCAGGTTAGGATCTTTGATGTAATGGTTTAAATGGTTGCAAAAGTATTTCAATTATTGAAATATATATATGTATATTTATAATCATACAATCTTTTTGACTCACAAGACCTCTAGCAATCATCTAGTCTGTCCCTCTGCTTACAATGGAGATGACTTGGATGATAAAATATGGGAAATAAATTTTTGCATCTATTCTTGATCCTGAATAAGCCCCTTTTTAAAAGTTTTCCATGGCTATATTTCACAATGTTAGAGTTCAGAGTCCTGGTTGTTTGAAAAACATAACATTAAAATAAAATTCACATAGATATTTGACTTTTCCATAGCTATCATATTCTAAGAATATATTATCAAATACATTATTATTTACAGGTTTTTTTCCTTTACAGTGTTCTAGATGTTCAAACCGACTACAAAAAATGTCTCCTCCATTCACTCCTCTTCTTATTCCAATTAACACAATGTATATCCTTTAATTTTAACATTCTGGCTGTATGATTCATCTCAACGTGTTGCAGTAATTGCTACATTTTCACATTTTTCCTTCAGCATTACTGATTCAAATTCATCCTGTTTAGTACTCATGCTCTCAGACAATAGGAAACTATAAGTAAAGAAAATCTGCTGCTTCAAAAGGGTTTAGAGCTTAGAAATGGACTTCCTTCAGCTTTTGCTCTATCTTTCCAAACCTAAGTTTTAATTAAAATAAATAAATAAATAAATAAATAAATAAGTGACATCTTTGCTGTGTTAACTGTGTTCAAAAGTGTTTAGAAGAAACCTTTATTTTTAACAGAAGAGTAAGTTCTTCACATTCATCTTATTGCATTGTTAAATACAACAGTGTAATTACCTACACTGAGATGCTGATTGTCATAGCAGAACCAATAGGCTATGGCATTTATCCACTGTGACTAACTGTATCTGCCACCTCTGAGACATCATTCATTTGTAAATGTTTCTTAAGCATAATAGGAGCTTTCACTACACAGGGATACAACATTTTAGTTTTAAAGGTTTGATTTTTCTTAAAGAAAAAATAACAAGAGAATTGCAAGTTTAGCCAACTGAAAACTGGCACACTATCCTAGAAAACTGTCCAGTGAAGACTGTTGAATTTAGCATATTTTGGCTATCTAGCCTGCATCTTAATAGAGTCTGAGCAAAGAAATACAGAACAAGAAACAGAATATATATATATATATATATATTCACATAATTTCTAAAATGCTGAAAAAAATAAAAAAGATTTACAAGTGCTTTTTCTGACATTTAAAGGGGCTTCTCCATCAACTATCTCATATTTTTCTTTAACTCTATACTTTTTCTGGAATTTAAAATAGCTTATGTAGCCACAAATACTCTTGCAGGTCAGGAGGCATAAACAGACCCAAAGTAGAAAACAGGAAGAAAATGAACTCCCGACTTTTCCACATGTTCCTCTCCCCTCTTGGGGAGAGGGGAGTTCACTAACAATTTGAACTGTAATCTGAGTTTGAAAGCTCATTCTTAAGCAATAAGCAATGACAACTAGGGAGCAAAGTATAGGGAGGAAAAGGAGATAGTAGTATAGGAATATAGTGAGATATCTGTTAAGTACAGGGACAGATATCTCAGTGTATGAAGTATCTCACAAGTGTATGAAGTGGATGAGATGATGATGGATGAAATGAACCAACTTTGAGAAATGACCAACCCTATCTTAACAGTAGAGACAGCTTAAACTTTTACATGTCTAAACGCAGATCAGATTGTGTCTATTTAGTAAACATGTCCATATTAAACAGCTGAATGTGTTCAGAAGGTTCTCTATTTACTTGTGGTGACTCCATGCAACCACGCTTTCAGACTCCATGCAACCACGCTTTCAGGCATTTTTGTTTTTTAAAATGACATAGTAGCATGCCAGTTACTTGTTGGGAATGGTCCATGGCCAATGTTAATTCACCAGCTGCACCCAGGGATTCTTTCAATAGGGCTATTTGGCACAAACCAAAACCATGTCAAGGATTATGTTAAAAATGTAAGAGTGGCAAGTCAGGTACCACTGCATGGAAATCTTGCTTGGCACTCTGTAGTTTTAGAGTACAAAATCAGCCCATACATCTATTTCCTTAATCTGTTTAGGTCACTTTAAAATATTGGGATTTTTAATGGATGAATGTACAACTTTAAGTTTTTACCTATGAACTATTCATCCATCACTTTTACATTAATAGCTGCTAGGCAAAGTAACATTCTATATAGCTAAGTAACAAAAGACAGGCCTCCTGCTGAAACATTCAAATGTTCCAAGTCTACTTTTAGCTAGTTAAATATCTAGGGGTTCAAAGAATACTTAATCTAACTAAACTAATGCAGCAAAACAGCAGGTGGTAAATGGTAAAGATTTAGATCTTGCTCACTAGTATAAAATTATCCCTACAGCCTTTATAACGTTTGGTAAAAAATAATAAAATTATAATATAATTTAGCATATTATTTCAAAATAGAAGTATGCAGAGTTGGAATTCCAACTCTGTTGGATATTTGTCATGACAGTGTCAGATTTACACAAACTTTATTTTAAGCAAAGTTGAAATAAACAATATTGGAAAAATTTAGCTAACAAATAACTGTTGTCCCATTGGAAATGTCCCTATTGCTAAATCTCCCATTGCATTTTTAGTTAACATTGACATGGAGTGATCATTAGCACAAACCCCAATGTTTTAACTTGAATAGAATGTCATATTTCACAAAGTCATATTAATGTGTATTATAATATAGTAACAATGACATGTAATCGATCTTGATCAGAGTTTTCTTCAGAGAAGAAAAATATTCATGTTTAACTTTTAGTAAAAGTCAAATAAAAGGTGTTTAAGTGGTACTTGTAATTAACATTAAAGACAAGTAGTGGTGAGTGCAACTGTGTATGAAGACTTGGAATGATCCCATTTCTGAGTTTTTTCTTTCAAAACTATAGTTTTGTATTTTACTAGGAACAAACAGGCAAACAAAAAAATGCTGCTTTCATGGACCTGGTGATAAAGCATGGAAAAGGCTTTGCAGGTGGCCCCAATACTTTTCCGTACCCATGACATATTGCTATGGAAACTGAGATATGACATGGAATGTGTTGATTCCCCTCTCTGTCACTGTCACTGCCTCACTTTTTTTTTTTTTTTTTTTTTTTTTTTTTCTCGTCTACATAAAAACAAAGCAGTGCAAGAAGAATTTTTCTAGTCAGTGAACTGGTTTTCATTTGCTTTTGCAATACAATGTAATGAGATCAATTCATGAGCGACAAAATAACTTTGTGTAATTAACTACATGTAAAAACTCAGTATAAACAAAAATATAAATCCTTAGCCATCCCCCATCCCAACTAACATACAGATATTTCCATAGAAATAATAATTTATGCATATATTTGCTATTATGACAGAATTTTAAAATGTTACCTGCCAATCGTTTGGCATGCAATGTATGGATGCACACACATTTCATTTGTATCTGGTAGGTTTAGTTTGTTGTATTAAAAAGATGTTTATTTTTATTATTTTGTTTTCCCTTGAGATGCTAGAAAGTTTATTTGTATTTACAAGTTTTTCTTCTTCTTCATTATATATATTATTGAAGTATTTAATTATTTTAAAAATGCAAAAGGAATTTAAACATCTTCACAATGTTCTTTACAGCTTAGTTTACATATTACAAACTAGTTCAGGGAATTAAAACAAAAATGAAAGACAAAAAAAAAATAAAAAATCTTACTAAAATCAAAATTCATCACCCGAGGCAGCCCAAGTATATGTTCTGAGTTACTGCTTATAAGCCCAATGATATGGCAAAATCAATAAATCATGCTCTCACCATTTTTATGTTGGTGCATAGTTGTTTTTTTTTATATATATATTATTTAATTATCTTCAAAGAACTTTTCCATGTTAGGAAGAAATATATAAAACTATTTAATCAATAAAATATTTCCCTTTGATGTTATCAAAACCCTTTTGCTTTTACCAGGGTATGAAATGTTTATGGTTAAACAAAGCTTGTTGAAAGTTTATTTGATTTATCAGTTTTATGCAGGTGGTTTCTTTTCAGAATGTAAATAAACTGAAGAACTGGGCTCTGATCCAGGCCAGCTCATGAGCACATGCTTAATTTTTAGCACAAAACAAATGTCATTAAAGTCTGTGCATAAAATTAAAGTTTTTTTTTTTCTTTTTTTTTTTTCTTTATTTCTTTTTTTCTTGGATCTAAACTTATATTAGCATGAGATCCTAGTCCTGTCCTGTCTCTTCTGGTCTTTCCTTTACTTTCTTTTCTCATTACTGAGGAAACCAAAATAGTCTTAAT
This sequence comes from Oxyura jamaicensis, assembly GCF_011077185.1. Lineage (NCBI taxonomy): Eukaryota > Metazoa > Chordata > Aves > Anseriformes > Anatidae > Oxyura > Oxyura jamaicensis. The sequence continues at coordinate 11,410 of NW_023303689.1, read as the reverse complement.
TGTTATGTACTACAAAATTCTATGGAAGAATGTAAAAGTTTTTCCAGTTCACACTGCAAAATATATAGACACCTGGAAACTTTATCATTAGTTCTCTACAAATCCGATTGTCACCATTTTTCAACAGCTAGTTTATACCATAATGACACAGTAAGTGGGAGCCTAAGTCGCTCTCTCCCTGCTGACGAATTAATCAACATACACCTGTTTTCTGCTGGGAAAACCACAGCAGTTGATGTGATGGCTTTTTAACCTGCAAGACGGTGATGAACTAGTATGCTGTAAACAATTGAATCTGACAAACTTTCTTTTACTGTTTGCAAATTGAACATGAACAGTAGGAAACTAGAACATGCACCTCTTTCTGTGATGACAGACAGTAGTGTCAATGGTAAAAAAAAATTATAATGGCCAGTAAAGACAGATCTCAATGATTCTTTCATCTGGGGAACTAAAAACATTGCTTAAAACTATGATGTGAATAATCATATATTTCCACATCATAAAGATTTCTGAAATAATTAAAAATAAATTAAAAAATCTAAATTAGTGCTGTCCAGGCATCTACATAAATCTGTCAAAATTATACGAACTTTCTCCTCAACACTTACAGAAAACACAGCACATTATACAACCTAGGTCTTAAGTTAAAATAAATGAATGAATAAATAAATAAATAGATAAGTAAGGAGAAAGAAAAGCTTTAAAAGTAACCTTCCCCAGAAAAGTACAGAGACCCTATAGTTAATACCTCCTTGACTTCAACACTGATGATGTAAGAATCATGACCAATCTGAAAAGATTCTATATCGTCTACACGAAGAAATCTAACATCCTATCTCTAGTTGTGACCGATCTCTGTTGCTTTTTGTAACTTATCATCTCATGCTACCAAGTGGAGATAAGCATCAAAAAGAAACAAATATTCTTGGACCCAGGAGCTGTCTCCCCAAACTCTTAAAGCTTTTGATTAATTCACTACCAGATATAATATATCTAAAATAATCATCAGAATCAGATGACTCCTTTAACCCCTCTTGGGTGGGGGTACCCAAAGACTCACATGCTTTAGTCTCTGCACATTAGCATGATCCTTAACACATCCTATATATAAATATGTAATTAAAAAAAATAATAATAAAAAAAAAAGATGCAATTCTTTAGAGGATCCCGTAGAGGACTTGGACATAGACCTGCTAGCAAGAGTCCAGAAGAGGGCTACAAGGATGATTAAGGGAGCACCTCTGTCAAGACAGGCTGGGAGAGTTGGGATTGTTCTCTCCCAAGAGAAGAGAAGGCTCCAAAGAAACCTTATAGCTACCTTCCAATACCTAAAGTGTGCCTACAGAAAAAGCTGGGGAGGAACTCTTTGTCAGGCAGCATAAGGATAGGACAAGTAGTAATGGTTTAAAGAAAAAGAGTGTAGATTTAGATTGGTTATTAGGGAGATTTTTTTTTTTTCTTTTTTTTTCTTTTTTTACTTTGAGAGTGGTGAGGCACTGGAACAGGTTACCCAGAGATGTTGTGGATGTCCCATCTCTGGAGGTGTTCAAGGCCAGGCTGGATGGGGCTTTGAACAACCTGGTCTGGTGGGAGGTGTGCCTGCCCATGGCAGGAGGTGTTGGAAAAGCACGCTAGCTTTCCATAGCTTAAAATACTGCCATAAAGGTTTTATGGAAGATAAGGAAAAACACAGTTAATGCTCAGGACATTAACCATCCCCTGCTTACTTATTCATCCCCTGCTTACTTATTCAGTATATACTTTCCAGTTTTGCAGGAGGAAAAAAAAAAAAAAAAAAAAAAAAAGGCTGAGTGAGTGATTCTAGTGACATGCCTTCATTCCCTAGTACTGATTCACCTTAAGAGTCCTATCACATGTATTCCAATAAAGTCTCTCTGCTGACTGCTTCTCTCAGTCCTATTTTCCTAACCCAGCAAATCTTGGTCTTGTTCTCAGATTTCCCACTTCAGACTAAGGCTCCTTGCTCAGTCGTCACTAACATCACAGGGTAGTAATTTCCACTCCCATGTTTTTTCTCTGAACATTTCCCTTTTGGACCTTATCTTTCTGTTAAAGTGTTTTCCTCTTTCTGTGAGGGTGAAATCTGAGAGGAGAAAAGACAGGGTGGCATCCTCTTCCAGGAGGAGGAAAGCCCTTGGCCTCACATTGACAGAAGCATAGCACACAGTTTTGCAAGTTTAGTCACTGAAGACTAAGGAGTCTTAATTCTTGTGTGAAACTTGACTGATCTACATTAGTCAGTAGAAAACATTGATGGCACTATATCTTAAATATTACCTGTGACATTTTTTCCTGTGATATATCCTTTCATATTGCTATAGGTTGTTGATGATTTCACCGGAGATACAGATTATTTTGTGTGCCTCTCTGAAAAATAAATGAGGAGTAATGCTTCTCGTTCAAACTGCATGCCTTAGAAGTTATGTAAGCCTTGGCTTTGCAGAGGCACTCTGAAAAGATCTGGTGAGTCCCAGAACATTTATGCATGAGGCTGAGCTTTAAGAAGCTTTACCAGTTTAGGTGACTTTCTGCTTTAGCAGAAAGCAATTTGGTTTTCACTGTATTTCAGGAAAGCCTAATTCTTCTTGTGGTTTATGCTGTTGTCAGCCCTGCATCACTTATGTCTTGTTGTGAATCGTTTTAGTCCCTACAGTATGCATTTTTTTTCTTTCTTCCTCTAGACAAACATTTTTTTTTTTTTTTTTATGATAGCAGCAGATATTAATCCAGCAAGTGATTTTAAAACTTTACTAAAAATATATTTGATTAGATTTTATTTTATTCAAACCATTACATTTTTTTTCTGATAACTTCTTTAATATAATAATATCTCAACATCAAAGCTCTAGCTTTTCAGAAAATTATTAACACGTCTTCTAGTTTAAAATGTATCATCTTAATTCTCAGGTGAACAGAAATCTTATGTAGTATTAAAAAATACATAAATAAAACATTTCAAGAGGTATTTCACTATAACCAAATTACATTAGCTCTGCTTTTTGTTTCTGAAATTAGTAGAACTATAAAACTAAATAAAAGTCCTATGCTAAGTATGGGAGAACAGAATGGACTAATCAAAGGCACAAGATACTGTATATTTTCTTAGTAGTTTCCTAAATGTAATGAATAATTAGCAATCCTATGCAACCTCACATGCTACAGGTTCTAAGGATAATTTCCCAAAGTCTATATTTATAGGAAACTGGCATTTCATGCTGCAGCTGTTAAATGGTGTCATATGAGCTGCCTTTTGTAAGAGAAATAATCATCTATCTTTGGAAACATTTGTTAATATTTGAAATAAGAACAATTTAATAAAGTGTTCAACTAAAACTGAATTTAATATTCTCTTTTAATTCCATTCCATTTGAGTTTTATGCCAGCTTCATTACCATTAGACTATGAACACCTACCCATTTTAGATTATTCAGCTGTGTATTACAAAATGTAGGATTCATCCCAATTATATTAAACCATCTAAAACCTAGGTATCTAGTCAAAAAGAATCATCTGGCCATGTAGTCATACATAGTCATCTAGTCATTAAGGAAATATAAGAATCCTCAGAGGCTGATTCATCCCACCCTCAGTTTACTATCTAAAATAGAAAGGATTAATTGTTCTAGGGAGATTCCTACTGGTGACAAGTTAAAATGCTTGTAAATAGGTGGAGTTTTTGTTTGTTTGTTTGTTTTGTTTTGTTTTGTTTTGTTTTTCTTTCCACTGTGTCTTGGCAAGTGTCAAGGCAATTCCCACTGGAACCAGGATCATGCAGGTCTGATTCTTTGTGACAGTCTGTGAGAGCTTATGAAATACCCCAGCACCTCACTGACTAGCACCTTATTCTGTTTTAAGCTTTTTCCTAAACTTTCCTAAACTGTTATTTTAAAATATTTTATAGCTATTCAGTGTCTTCTGTGTTTTAAAGGTAATCAAGAGAACTTGTCAGCAGTTTTTAATGTTGACATAGATAAGTAATGGAGGTGAGCTGTTGATAATAGAATATTAAGACCCATCTCGATTTAATGGATGAAATGTGGACTCAGAGGACAGATTTATGGTAGATACCACAGTGACTAGAATTCAAGCTCAGAAGCTTTAAAGTATGTCTGTATGAACATAGCTATAGTGGTTTTACCCTACTGGGCACACAACCACTCCACCACAACCTCTCTCACTTTGTACTGGGGTTACGTGGCAAGGTTTTGGTAGCAGGGGGGCTGCAGGGTTGGCCACTGTGAGAAGAGTCCAGTAGTAGTCCCATGTTAAGTGCCAGATTCAGTCATCTCCAAAGTGATCTGCTTTGGAGAGGAGGATGTAGAAGAATGTGGATGTGGGGGAAGTTGTTCTTTGTTTTGAGTTTCTCACTGCTCTAGCTTCTAAGTAATAGGTAATAAATTACATTAATCTCCCTATGCTGAGTCTGTTTTCCTTGTGATAATTGTTGAGTGATCTCCCTGTCCTTACCTCCACCCTTAAGCCCTTTTCATTGTATTTTCACCCCCCTCTCCCTTTGAGAAGGGGGAGTGAGAGAATAGTTGTGGTGGAGCTCAGCTGCCCAGCTGTGTAAAACCACCACACACTCCAGTATATTGGAAAAAAAAAAAAAAAAAAAAAAAAAAAAAAAAGGCTCACAGGTCACAGGTTGAGATATGGATAATTTAACAAAGGGGAAAAGAAAGAGGGGAAACAAACAAACAAAAACCAACCAAGCAAACAAACAAGCAAAATACAGCAAGCAAAGTCTGCATGGAAGCAAAGGCTGCATGGAAGCACAGAGGGAAGAAAAAAAAAAATCTTTAACTCTCATTAATTAGTTATGTTCATCCACATTCTGGGAAGCAGGGCCTCAATGCACATATTGGTTGTTAGGGGGGACAGATCTCATCCTTCCCCTTTCCAATCTTTTATTCCTGAGAGTGAAGTCACATGGTATGGAATATCTCTTTGGCCGGTTTAGGTCAGCTGCCCTGGTGATGTTCCCTCCTCATGTCTTGCCTACTCCCAGCCTACCAATTTTGGAGAATTTGGTGGGAGTGTTGGTACTGTGCCAGCACTGCTCAATGATAGACCAAACATTGGTGTGATACCGGGGTTGTTCTAGCTACAAGTGCCAAGCACAGCACTATATGGGCTGTTGTGGGGAAAGTTAACTCCATCCCAGTCAGACCCAGCACAATAGCAAGATCCACTTTTCTAGATAGCCACAATTCTTTAACCATTTGTGAGACTCTGTTTTGGAATTTAACCATAACAAAAGTAGGAATTGTATCTAATCTTCACCTTGTTATAATGGAAAGGAAGCCCAAGGTTATTATCCAAGTAAGCCAAAGAGTTACAGAGAGATTTAGATACAGAAAGATTACCACTCCTGAGCAATGACAGCCCACAAGGCTTTGAGGACCTCAGTGAGTGGTATCTGAGTACAGCAGAAATGATTGCTGTCATGCTATAGTGTAGTACAAGAATAAAGGAACAACAACAAAAAAATATTACTTTTTTATAATATATATATATATTAAATAATTATATGCAATATTACAAGTATAAATAATATTCTTACCACTTGACATTAGTAATCATATATCCCACCAAAAATTCATAGGTACTCTGTATCAATACAAATCAATACAAGAGAGTAATATTACAGAATTAATTTTAAAAGGCTTATTTTTTTTCCAAGTTTATAATTATTGAATCTAGATTGGGAAAGACCTTCAAGATCATCAAGTTTAACCATCAACTTGACCTACTGAGTCCCATCTAGTGATGCAACCTTAGTCTCTCAACCTTAGTGCTCTTAGTGCCTTATCCACACATTTCTTAAATACTTCCAGGAATGGGTACTCCATCACTTCCTTGGACAGCCTGTTCCACCCTCTCATGAATAAATTACTCCTAAAGTCCAATTTAAACCTTCCTGGATGCAACGCAAGACCATTTCCTTACATCCCATCACTTGTCACCTGAGAAAAGAGACCGACACCCACCTTGTTACAACCTCCTTTCAAGTATACGTAAAGAGTGATGAGGTCTCCCCTCAGTTTCTTTTTCTCATGACCAAACAATTCCAGTCCCCTCAGCCGCTCCATATTTATAGCTCCTGTTTTCTAGTTCTGTCACCAGCTTCATTGCTTTTCTATACACACAGTCAAGGAAATCAGTATTTTTCTTGTAATGAGGAGCCCAAAACTGAACACAATATTCAAGGTTCCACTTACAAGGGGACAATTACTTCCCTAGTTCTGCTGGCCACTGTACCTGTGATACATGCCAGGATGCTATTGGTCTTCCTGACCACCTAGGCAAGTAGACTATGCTCCCACCCAGGCAAGTAGACTATGCTCTTGGACACCTGTGCACCTGCACATATAAAAACTTGGAATTATTCTCTTAGCCTTTATCTTTATAGATATCTCTATTAAAGTTAATATCATTAAAAATCCCAAATTTGAAGATAAAATCTTACATAGTACTGTCATTGCCAAGATAAGTTGTGGGTGCCCCATCCTTGGAGGTATTCAAGACCAGGTTGAATGGGGCTTTGAGCAACCTGGTCTAGTGGGTGGCATCCCTGTCCAAGGCAGAGGGTTGGAACTAGATGATCTGGTTGGTTCCTTTCAACCCAAGCCATTCTATGATTCTATGACTGTTTATTGGATTTCATAACTGTGGGCTTTGATCTTGTGTACTCATGCATTCACAAACACATTGTCATCCTATATCAATCTTCATTACAGTCTCCAGCCTTAGACAGTGGCTAGCACCAAATGCACCAGAAGACAGTGTGAGAATTCCACCTCAGGAGTCAGCCTGTGAAAATAACGTTAAGAAATCAGAATCAGAATCAGACTTTACACTGTGGGAGATAACACATAGTGGAATGCATGGTTAAAAAATAAATAATAATAATAATAATAATAATAAAATAAACTTGATATGATTAGCCCTCATCTTCACAAAAAACAATGTCAAAATAAAGAAGAAATGTGGACAAAGTTGGGATTGTTCCTGTTTTGTGGAATGTGAAATAGACAATATTTTGATAAACATACAAAAAGAGATCATATATGAGTATTTTAACTGATTGATGAAAGCCTGATTATCTGTAAGAACTTAACTGGAACTCCTGGAAGACCAATGATGCTAATACGTCTTTGTTTCCATGGCAGAAAATCCTCATTATTTACAACTGATACTGCAAACACAAAAAGCTGCAAGGTGGATAGATATTTTAATTAATTAAATAAATCATTTTTTTTTATTTCTTTGGTATATATTAAAGGTGTCTGATGACCACTTAAAGGACCTAAAGAGATCAGTTATCCAAGGTATTACTTCAGATGTACTTTCTCTGAGTGGGTGTTCTAGTTACATTCCGGGGGCTGAAGCTGATTGGTTCAGCCCAGCAAGGATCTGACTATGTATATATATGCATATAAAGCAAGCGAGCTATTTGGGGATGTCAAATACACTCTCACACACATACCTGAGCAGCAATAGAAACGACAAAAAATATCTCTATTACTAATGAGTTAGTTTGTTAACATACCAACCACAGGGTGATGAAAAGGGTACCGATGAGTGTGATGCTTTTCCCAGTCATTGACGTTTCTGCCTCACCGATACAGAACAACTTGCCGTGTTTACAGGTTTTATCCCTGCATGCTCCTGAACCCAGGGCAGTGCACGATTGGCAGCCCCAGCCTCAGAGGAGCGCTCAGTAGTCCTTCATAAGCTACTTTGATCACGCACAGCCATGTGGACAGTACTTGTGCGGGTGGCAGTCTATGCCGGATAACTTACGGCCTGGTGCCATATCGCTGAGCAAGCAATATGTATCATTGCAAGGTCAGACTTTCCCCTTGCAAGTCTTACAACAATGCCTGTTTCACATAGGACCAAACCTAACAGTTTTTAACCCTAACACAGTAGGAAAAGGATTTTTTCCCCAGGCGTTAGCAGAGCTGATTGATGGGTCTTTGAACTAGATTTGAAGGGGGAAAAGGAGAAAAACAGGCCCACCAGTGATAAGCTATTGGACTGCACACTGACATTTGAGGGACTGCCTGCAAGACCCTTCAGTGTGCCCCACAAGCGGATGGCTTCAGTGAAAGACACATGAAATGTATCTATGCAAACACACACAGCATGAGAAACAAGCATTTCAGCTCTCTGAAATGCTTGTACACTAATGCACATAGTATGGGAAAAAAAAAAAAAAAAAAAAAAAAAAAAGGATGACCTAGAGGAATGCTCACAGTGAGATAGTTCACATGACTAGAATGTTGTCATGGAAGGCTACATGCTTTTTAGAAAAGACCAGCCAGGAGAGGTGGGGGAGTTGCTTTTTATGTGAGAGGGCAACTGGAACGCATGGAGCTCTGCCTAGGGGTGGATGAAGGGAGAGTTGAGAGCTTATTGGTAAGGACTAAAGGGCAGGCTACCATGCCTGACACTGTTGTGGGTGTTTGCTGGCCACCTCATCAGGAAGAGGAAGTAGAAGAAGCTTTCCTCAGACAGCTGGAAGTAACCTATCAACCACAAGCCCTGGTTCTCATGGGGGACTTAAACCACCTTGATATCTGCTGGGAAGACCACACAGCTAGGCACAAACAGTCCAGGAGGCAGGTTCCTGCACTGCATTGATAACAACTTTTTGACACAGGTGGTGGAGAAGCCAACAGGGAGAGGTGTGCTGCTGGACCTTGTATTAACAAATGAGGACGGACTAGTTGGAGACGTGAAGGTCAGGGGCAACCTTGGCTGTTGTGACCATGATATGCTGGAGTTCAGTATCTTGTGAGGAGGAAGCAGGGCAAAAACTAGGATTGTGAGCCTGGACTTTGGGAGAACAAAATTTGTCTTCTTCACGGATCTACTTGGAAGACTCCCATGTGTTAGGGCCCTGGAAGGAAGCAGGTTCAAAGACAACTGGTCAATATTCATTCATCACTTCCTACAAGCACAAGACCAGAGCATCCCTATGAGTAAGAAGGCAAGCAAAGAGGGCAGAAGACCTGTAGCGGCAAAATTAGAAAAGGCTGAAGCTCATCTGGAGCTCAATCTGGCTACTGTTGTTAAGAATAATATATATATATATATATATATTTATAAATACATAAACACAAAAAGGAAGACTAAGGAGAATCTCCATCCTTTACTGGATGCAGGGGGAAACTTAGTGATGAGAGATGAGGAAAAGGCTGAGGTGCTTAATGCCTTTTTTGCCTCAGTATTTAGCAGCAAAACCAGTTGTTCTATGGATACGCAGTGCCCTGAGAAGGTGGAAGGGGATGGAGAGCAGATTGTGACCCTCACAATCCACGGGGAAATGGTTGGCAGCCTGCTACAGCACTTAGATATATGCAAGTCGATGGGGCCAGATGGGATCTACCCGAGGGTACTGAGAGAACTGGCAGAAGAGCTGACTAAGCTGTTTTCCATCATTTATCAGCAGTCCTGGCTATTAGGGGAGGTCCCAGTTGACTGGCAGCTAGCAAATGTGAAGCCCATCTACAAGAAGGGCTGGAAGGTAGACCCGGGAAACTACAGGCCTGTCAGTTTGACCTCAGTGCCAGGGAAGCTCATGGAGCAGATTGTCCTGAGTGTCATCACGCAGCACTTGCAGGGCAACCAGGTGATCAGGCCCAGTCAGCATGGGCTTATGAAAGGCAGGTCCTGCTTGACTAACCTGATTTCTTTCTATGACAAAGTGACGCGCTTAGTGGATGAGGGAAAGGCTGTGGATGTGGTCTACCTTGACTTCAGTAAGGCTTTCTTCTCAAGAAGCATTATTCTCAAGAAACTGGCTGCTCTTGGCTTGGACTGGTGTACGCTTTGTGGGGTTAGAAACGGGCTGGGTAGCCCGGAGTCATGGTGAATGGAGTTAAATCCAGTTGGAAGCCGGTCACTAGTGGAGTCCCCCAGGGCTCAGTACTGGGGCCAGTCGTCTTTAATATCTTTATCAATGATCTGGATGAGGGAATCAAGTCCACCCTCAGTAAGTTTGCAGATGACACCAAGTTAGGTGCATGTGTCGATCTGCTTGAGGGTAGGAAGGCTCTGCAGGACAGTCTGGATAGGCTGGCATTGGTTGTCATTGCTTCTGGCCCAATGGGCTGAGGCCAACTGTATGAAGTTCAACAAGGCCAAGTGCTGGCTCCTGCACCTGGGGCACAACAACCCCATGCAATGCTACAGGCTGGGAGATGAGTGGTTAGAAAGCTGCCTGGCAGAGAAGGACCTGGGAGTGATGGTTGATAGTCGGCTGAATATGAGCCAGCAGTGTGCTCAGGTGGCCAAGAAGGCCAACAGCATCCTGGCTTATACAAGAAGCAGTGTGGCCAGCAGGGCTAGGGAAGAGATTGTCCCACTGTACTCATCTCTGGTGAGGCTACACCTCAAGTACTGTGTTCAGTTTTAGGCTCCTCACTACAAGAAGGACATGGAGGTGCTTGAGCGAGTCCAGAGAAGGGCAATGAAGCTGGTGAGGGGTTTGGAGAACAAGTCTTATGAAGAGTGGCTGAGGGAGCTGGGATTATTCAGTCTGGAAAAGAGGGGTGACCTTATCACACTCCACAGGTACATTAAAGGGGGCTGTAGTGGGGTGGAGGTTGGTCTGTTCTCCCACATGCCTTGTGACAGGACGACGGGGAATGGGCTAAAGTTGTGCCAGGGGAGGTTAAACTTGGATATGAGGAAGAACTTCTTTACTGAAAGGGCTGTTAGGCATTGGAATGGGCTGCACAGGGGAGTGGTTGAATCACCATCCCTGGAGGTCTTTAAAAGACATTTGGATGTAGAGCTTAGTGATATGGTTTAGTGGAGGATTTGTTAGTGTTAGGTCAGAGGTTGGACTAGATGATTTTGGAGGTCTCTTCCAACCTTGATGATTCTGTGATTCTGAGCAGGGAGCTCCTACAAAAACTCAAACAGAAGAAGTTTACAGCATGTGGAAAAAGGGAGACACTGCTTGGGAGGGACACTGTCAGATTATGCAGGAATACGACAAGAAAGGCCAAGGTCCATTTGGAATTCAATCTGGCAAGAGATGTCAAGGACAACAAAAAGGGCTTCTTCAAATACATCAGTAAAAAGGGAGACCAAGGAAAATATTGGCCAGCTGCTGAACTGGGCTGGTGTCCTGCTGACAAAGAAAGCAGAATTACTGAATGTTTTTTTGTTGTTGTTGTTGTTTTTTTTGCTTCAGCCTTTACTGCAAAGACCATCCCTCAAGAACTAAAGACCCCTGTACTGGAGCATGGAGTTGTTCCTCACCAGATGCTGAAGGAATTATTTAACCAGAATCAGGAAGATAGGAAGTGATCCTTTTTATAAAAAAATGGATAGTGAGTCTTGAAAATCATCAATAAACACAGCATAG
>NW_023303688.1:0-14193 GCF_011077185.1 Oxyura jamaicensis | reverse complement strand
GGGGAGGGGAGGGGAGGGGAGGGGAGGGGAGGGGAGAGGAGGGGAGACAAAGTTGGTAAAGAAAAAAGAAAAAAATGGTAAGTAAAAAGGAAGAGGAAGAGGAAGGGAAAAGGAAAAGGAAAAGGAAAAAAAAGGAAAAGGAAAAAAAAAGAAAAGAAAAAAAAAAAACAGAAAAAGAAAAAGAAGGAGAAAGACAAAGAGAAAAATAAAAAAGGAAAGAGAAAAAGAAAAAAAAAGAAAATGAAAAGAAAAAGAAAAGAAAAGAAAAGAAAAGAAAAGAAAAGAAAAGAAAAGGAAAAGGAAATGGAAAAGGAAAAGGAAAAGGAAAAGGAAAAGAAAGAAATGAAACGGGACTCTTCTGATTGTCTCTTAATCTCAAACCACTCACTACCACAAGAGCTTCCTTATTCATTTAGCCTTAATATTCATGAAATGAATTTTTGTTTCTGACCTTTGGCCATCCTTCCACCCACATATTATTAACTTCAGTATTACTCACTTTACCAGTTTCAGCTTGCTATTCTGAAACACATTACTTTAGTCTTCTGGTAAACACTATAAATGATAAAACGATTTGGAACTGTTGTCCACCCTCTTCTGTTTTCATATAATCTAGTCTTTATTCCATGACTTAAATTTTTGACAAAATATTTTGGTAGTTTGTGTACTGGGGTCTTTATGCACAAGACAACGTTATTATGCACCTCAAAATTATAAAATTATTTTAAATTATTTCTCAGAGCCTCATTCTATACATTTTTTGCTTATTAGAAGGTGGTTTAAAGTTCACTTGCAAAACCAGACAACATCATAAATAAGCAGCTTAAGAACAATTTGTATGTTATAACAAGTAATTTTACCAGTGTTTACTTGAATGATAAATAAAAATTCTTTAAGGAAATAAAATATCTTTACAATGATGCATTTCAGTATGAAATAGCTCAGAGTGAAGGTTATGAACACAGAAGATGACATTCCTAGTCCTGGGAGTTTTAAGAACCACAAGATACAGATCATGAGCATTGGAATCTCCAAGGGAAGCTGGTAGGTAAGAGACCAGTGTCCAATTTTTTTATTTCAACATGGGACTGTGTCAGGTATTGATCTCTGTCACCACCTATAGTGGCCCTGATAGATTTTCGTCGTCTGCTGTTATGCACAAATGCATATCTGTGCACTGTTTCCAGTCTCCCTAACAGCTTCTCAGCCTCCCTATCTGCATGAGCCCTGCTCTAACTTTGGCTCGGTAATGTCATTTGAGCTGCTTGTAAACCCATCTTGGGGTCAGGAGCCCATGTCACTGACTTACATCACATATGTTCAGGGCAGAATTTAAACATCTCATAATCTTTGGAAATGTAAACATTTGCACTAGTTTGATTTGAGCTCCTTTGTGATGAAAGTGAAACATTTATATTCTTTATTCACTCATTTTACTGATAATCCACTAATATACTGTGTTCATATTTTCCACAAACTCTTAAATTTTACATGGTACTTTTGACCTTTAGATACCATTAGGTTATAACACACAGGGAGGGGTCCAAATGCTCCTCCTCTCATTGGGAATAAAACAGTTTCATAGAGTTCATATAGACTGTTCTCATCCTTCAAGATGGGTTTGGAAAATGATATATTATTAAAGTTAGTGATATATTTTCAATTTAATGATTGTTCTAATCACTACTCTTAAATACCTACATCCCCATCTTTTTTCTTCTTCTTCTTCTTCTTCTTCTTCTTCTTCTTCTTCTTCTTCTTCTTCTAACAATCCTTCTTAGTCCTGTCTCTCATGAACAATGGTGAGATCACTACATTCAGATAAAAGATTTTTTTTTTCTAAATCAAGACATAGAAATATACAGAGTCCATACACATATTTTTATGCTAATCTTTATTAAAAGTATATCAGTTTAAATGTTATTATCTATATTTTCCTAACTCTTGAAGGAAAAATAAGAGACCTAGTAAAGAGGTATGTTTAGTACTATTACTCAAAACATCTCTTCAATTCTCAGCTGAAATCAATGGGTTCCATGTTTTCATAGCTGTCATTTCTGAGCTAATAAGATTTATTTTTTCAGTACAAATGAGAATGGATCTTGAGGTGTAATTTTTTTTATATTTTTTGAATGAGAAAACATGAAGAAAATAAAGTTAATGCATTATTCATACAATAAAAGATGAAGATTATTAATGCAGTAAAGATAAATCACACACATGCACAATGGTATGTCTGTATGTCAAGAGTAAGATGGCACTGAAATGCCTGTATTCCCAGTGTGACAATTTTGAAAAATTTTTATATTCAGAGATTTAGACATACAGTTTTTGCAGTGCCTTAAATATATATAATAATAATTTGGGATATTACTTCCAAGTGGAATGCTCTATTCTTAACATACAATTGTGCAACACTCAATTTAAATTAATATGTCAGGATGCTGAATTTCATACTGTATAGAGCAACATCTGCAGAATTCTGTTACATAGAATTGTGAAAAAAAAAATGCAGTCATGTGTAAGCTTCAGCTGCTATAAATAGTTATGTCTGTTAATTTCAATAAAACCATTTCATATTTTCTAAGGAACAGATCTATTATGTTCATTAAAGGTGACAGAGTAACAATCCTTGAGGCTGAAAATATCTATTATCAAGTACATCTAGCCAAGAAGGGCAATCCACAAAAAGCTAGCTCAGCAAAACAACAAAATAATGCATTCTGCCTGTGTGAGGAAGCATAAGTGCATATTTATGTAAAAATAAAAAACTGATAAGGATTCCTGTTTCTATAAAATGAAATGAGTAATCCCATTCTTAGCATGTACAGATGTTAAAAATAAAAGAAAAAAAGAAGCAAAGAAAAACTCCTGCAACTGTTCCCCTTATTCAGTGATACAGTATGTAATTATGTTGTTTTGGTGGTTTAAGTCATTTGCAATGGATTTCAACTCAAGCAAGTGGATTAGAGATATTCTTACTTTATATAATATTCTCAAAAAATGTATTTACAATTACTTTATATTTAGGACATTGAAGCATGACTGAAGAATACATTTGAAATACTATTTATAGATTCCCACACATCAATCTGAGAAAGAAATTGAAAGCCTAGAAATTAGTTACTGCACAAAATAAAAATAAAATAAAATAAAATAAAATAAAATAAAATCAGTGGGCTAAAATTAATAACTTATGATGAATTATTCAAGGAGCTAACTAGAGGTCTGGCCACCTAGAATGACATTTTCCCTGACAACATAAAGTGCCTCTGAATGCCATTCACCTTAAATGAAATTGTACTCTTTTCCTGAAAACTTTCCTTCTACCATCATCAGGTCGAACCTTGCAGTTTTAGTGAAAAAAAAAAAAAAAAAAAAAAAAAAATAAAATACAACAGGGAAATCACTATTATTAGCATAATAAATTAGTTCAATTAAAGTAAAATAAATAAATAAAAAAAAAAAAGAAATAGTAAATTGTGCGAAAGAAAATTAATTTAAGGGGGACTATGCTATTTAAATAGCTTTCAGAGACAACTCAATGAAAAGTCACGGAAATGATGCATTAGGAGGAGTCCCAGAAAGAGTAGTTCCACAGAATCACCTATGTCTTTTTCTAGGGTTCTGGGGTAGGTGGATGAAATATGTTTTGTCATTTCCCAATGTGAGAAAAAAAAAAAAAAATCCCCTCACCAGTTTTTCTCTAATTTTTATCAAGGAGACACAGCTTCCAGTATTAAACATGTTTATGTAGATGGATACATATCAACATAAATACAGATAGTTATAGTAAAGCATTACAGAACCACAGAAAATAAAGACAAATAGGATAGGAACAAGCTTCGTCTTCCCTCACTCAAGTCCAGAGGATGGCCACAAAGATGGTCAAGGGGTTGGAGCACCTCTCCTACAAAAACAGGCTGAGGGAGTTGGGGTGGTTGAGCCTGGAGAAGAAAAGGCTCTGGGGAAACCTTACAGCAACCTTCCAGTACCTACAGGGGGCCTACAGGAAAGATGGGGAGGGACCCTTTGTCAGGGAGTTTGAGTGATAGGACAAGGAGTAATGGCTTCAGACTAAAACAGGGTAGGTTTAGATGAGCTATAAGAAGGAAATTCTTTACTCTGAGGGTGGTGAGGAATGTATTCACGGCCAGGCTGGATGAGCCTTGGAGTAACCTGGTGTACTGGGAGGTGTCCCACCCCATAGCAGGGTGCTTGGAACTGGATGATCTATAAGGTCTCCTCCAACCCAAACAATTCTATGATTCTATCAACTTTACTGAAAATGCTAATTGAGACTTTCTAAAGGTAGAATATGAAACATTACCTCAATCTCTCCTTAACAATCCTGATTTGAGTTACTAACATTTTATACTATTTTCTGCATTCCATGACATTCATGACATTTCAATTTTCTGTGCAATCTTTCAGCAGATTTCAAATAATATAGAGGTTGTTCCAGTTTCCAAATTTCCAGACTAAGTCAAATATTTCTCCTTTGGGTTTACATGACTCAGTTTTGTTCCGACCATTCCCCATCCCCAGTGATCCCCAGTGTTATTTAGATGGGTAGTTATTTTTTTTTTATTTTTTTATTTTTTTATTCTTTTTATTCTTTATTTGGAACTGGTGAGTTTTATACATCTCACTCAGACACAAACTGCACTTGACAGTTTGTCATTTACCTGATTTTTTAAAAACATTACTATTTTATTATTTATTTTATTTTATTTTATTTTATTTTTATCTCAGTGGAGAAATACCTTCCACTGTCGTAAGAAATTGTCTTCAGGTCTTGCTTACACACAGCTATTGCAAGTCAACTAACTTGCCTCCCTCTATTTGTTTTCAATTGGATTATCTTTCATTAGGATTCCTCAGTATGTGAACATTAAGTGTTCAGCTATCCAATTATCTCCATTTTCATAATGAAAAAAATAGTTATGACTCACCATATCTATACTGCATGAGGAAGGACAATTTATATTTTATATTATTCCTTTCAAGTATATTATTACTTTTTATGACAAAAAAAGGCATTAATTCCTATTATTGTCACATATGCATCTTTCAAGATAATATTGTAAGAGATGACCTGTAATTTTATACGTCAGTAAAAAAAATGCTAAATTATTTTCTCTTATTTTCATGACAATTGCAAAATGTTTTCAGTAAGTTATTTTAAATGTACAGATCAAGTATAATGTCTCCTATGTCTTTAAAAGTACTATAAATGTTACTGAAGATGCTTTGTGATTTTTAATCATATTCTATGATCTTATTATCATTAAAGTTTTGCTACTGAAAAGGCACTGTAAAGCAAAACATATTATTCAGAATTTATCCATTCATAATCACTACTGCATAAATTTTTATTGTTTAAAGGATATTTTTGTATCAGCATCATTTGAAATTCATTGCATTCATAAGCAATTCATCTGATTCTTACAACACAGGCAAATTCTATATTATTTTTATTGATCTCCATTGTGAAATAGTTCACAGGTTTCATCCTATGATTCATATTCATATTCTTGACTTTTGTCTAACTAGCATACATTTACAAACAATAATAATAATAATCTAGTTTTGACATAAACATTTCACATAATTCTTCTACAACATTCTTATGAATTTGTCCCAGTTGATAAATATGATAATTTAAAAATATGCATTTTATTTACACTTTGAATATTTTCAAGTCCATACTGTTTGGAGACATGAAGGTGTCACAGAAATAGTTAAATTTATTCCCATTTATTTTGACTTTCTTTGAGTCAAATGATTTATGACAAAGAAAATAAAGCATTGCAGAGCGCTGTTTCAATACTGCCAGTTAAAGTTTAAGTAGATTTTTGTTTTCCATTTTATTATTTACATTTCAATTGCTGTCAACCAAGTACGACAAAAAAATACTGAACATCATGTTAATCCAAAAGGTTTCTATTCAGGTAATGTAACTTCATGTTCCTGCTTAGTAGGCAGTTGGATATAGTTACAGATATATATATATATATATTTCTTCTGTTAATTATTCTGGTAGGTACAGCTTGTATGCTGCACATCTGCATTTTTTCACTGTAATGTAAATAATGAATTTTGCTTCAATTAATTTTCCAGTATAGATTCGTTATGTGAAGCCCTTAACATGAGAATTATGCAAAGCTCTTATCAAGAGGTTTATCTGCAGCTTCCAAAACCTTAACTTTCCAAGTCTGGGCTCTCTCTATATCAACAATGAATTCATTTAACTGTCTAATAAAGAAATGGTTAAAAAGTAGAACATGGACTCTAGCAAATAATCATTGAAAAAAATCTGATACAACATATCTTTCCATTTCAAATATTAAAAACTTAGATCTTTTAATTAAGTTTCATATTTGACAATTATATTTTTTTCTGCTTGCTTTGTTTTTTGTTTTGTTGTATTTTTCTTTAGCTTCTTCTGTTTTTTTAGAGTCCATGTTCTACTTTTTGATTGTTAACAGTTTTATTAGAACTAAACAGCTAATGCTTAGACTGCCAGTTTACAATTTGGTATTTATACTGTTACAGTGGCCTGAATCTGGCATTTTTTATACCCTAATTGTAGTATAGTTAGTTGTCTATGAAAGTGCAGTTACCTAACAATCACTTGTGTCAACACCTGTGACCAGGCAAATTAAATGGGTTGCACTTTTTTAAAAGAATGAGATGGAATGTATGATCTGCTTTTCACTTGCATATTGGTAGGGCAAGTAGAGAAGAGTTTAGAACAGAGAGAGATTGTTTCTGTTGGGAGAATAGATTGGCTACATCAATACAGTAGCACTAGTGAAGATGTACACTCCAACTATACCATAAGATACTGAAGCATACACTCCTTCATGTCTCCACATATGAAGGGAGAAAGCTAGACAACTGGCAGAAAAGATATCTACAACGTTTTCCCAGAGTTGTTCCACTGAATCATTGCTTCAGTGAATAAATTACATATCTAAATGTTTGGCTGTTAAGTCCAGCTGAATCAGAGGGTTTTAGGTTGTTATTACTGTCCTTTCCTTGTTAGGGTTATGTATCTTTCATTCTGTATCTGCTGAACAGTCTTGGTAAGGACAAAACTTGTACAAAAGACTTTAGATTAATGAACAACACTGTTTTTTCTGAGTATATGAGCTCTTTCCTCTGCATTTATTGTATCCAGTTGTATCTAGTATAAATTAAGAAATGTAACCTGTAATATTCCTTTAAATTAAGAGATTTGAATAATGATTTCAGTCTTGATGGTTTTATGAAAAAGCCTAACAGATATTTCTTTTCATCTAAGTGGTATTTTATTCATACTTATAATTTATTCATACCTAAATTCATTCTTATATGTCCTAGGACTTTTTCCCAAGGACAAAAATTATAAATTCTAAAAGATAACAACAATTTTCCACAGGTTTGATTATATATATATATATATATATATATATATATGATCATATATATATATGATCATCATATATATATATGATCATATATATGATATAGTAATATATATATATATATATTACTATAGCGTCATATTTCTGACCACTTATTGTAGCTGTTGAATAACATCATTACTACTTAAATAAAAACGCTACCCACTGCTTTAGCAGAATCACTTTTCAGATGAAATTTACAATTGCATCACTTATCACAGCAAGAAATCCATTTTACTAAAAATAATATAAAGGGACACACTTTGTATAACAGTTCATTTGAATCAAGTGAATTCAAAATGTCTGTGAAGAAGTCTTGTATAATTACACTTTCTGTTTTCCTATAATTCATTTTCTAAAAGTTATAAAATATATCTCAGACCTAACTGACATTTCTGACAATTTCCAACTGTTTTCCCAGACTATTTTTAATGAATAAAAATAATGGAAATTCATTCAAACACATGAGAATGAATTTAATTCTTAAAAAGTAAGACTTAAAAAGTAGACTAATGTATTATTTCAATATCTATATTTTTAATCTTAGAGGTCTTTACCATTTTTCTATGGTGAGAATATTTATTCTAAAGGAATGCTCACAACAAGGTCCCTGATCCATAAAACTGTATTAATACAAGCTTAATTTTGAGAACTTGTTAATCCAAATATGTTTAATTCTTTCAATGAGACTATATATTTGTCTATTGTTTTTAGCATTATTATTATTTTCTGTACATACCACCTTAATTATAAATTTTATACACACTTGACTGTTTTAAATTATACTTAACCATTGTGGATGGTAGATTTCATATTTATTTTTTTTTTGTAACTGTCCTGTTCCGATTGTTCAGAGGGCCATTTGTGAGTCACCCACAGCAGGATTAAGACACAAACAATGTCAAATGTTGCCACCAGTTTATTAATTTTGTATAAAAGTATCAAAAGAGAAGCAAGCGTTAAGGAAGGAGGAGTTATCAAAAAGGTATCAAAATGTGAAATGTGTTTATTTGATTCGTGTCAGTATGTAACAATGCTAGGGCCGCATGATGAAATATAAGCTCCTATTTAAGAAAAAACAGAGTGTACATAGTGTACATAGTTCATAGTGTACATAGTTACATAGTACATTAGTGTACATAGTTCTTGTATCATGCAAAGGAATGATCCAACAATTTGTGTAAATAGCGGGTTTGAAGGGTGAACATTGAGACTCTAGTCTGGGAGATAAGAGGACCAAGGAGGTTTTTTAGGAAACTGCAGACTTTTGCATGGGACTTTTGCTCAAGCCTCTGATAACCAGCAAAGAGATCCACCAAATAAGGAGAAAGGGGGAGTTGAAGGACGATTGAAGGACAAAGCCTGGGAGGAAGACTACGAGCCTTCAGCACAAGAGACCCCCAGAAAGACCACCAGAGACTGATACGCATGCGTCCAGAGAGGGTTTGGATTCCGGGAACTAATTATAATAACCCCACCTTTTCTAGGAGCTCCTATTAGTCTAGGAGCATAAAAATCAACCACCTGATGTAACAGGTGTGCGTCCTGGTAGAGCAGAAACTCCCAGTGCACCCAGCGCTGTTTGTTTGCCTCTATTCGCTTAATAAATCACAAAAATCCTATTTGGGACTTAATCATTTATCACAAAAATATAAGTGGACATGTCTTATAGATTGCGAGATAGTCACCACTATGGGTCAAGAGGCATCCCAGCGGTCCACTGTTTTCAAAGATGTGATGAGGAGGGTCCCTTGTGTGTTGAAAAGACATTGCCTTTCTATAGTGTACCATTGTGGCCTTTTTACCTGGTTTCCAAGGTAACAACATGTAGCATGTTCATCATTATGGATATTCTTATCTCCAATTGGTTGAGACATTTTCTCCTGGCATTTTTCTCCTGCCAGTCTGTCCAGGTACCAGCCAATCAAGAAGAGATGTGCTAGCCATAGGGATATAGGGACTGGTAGATCTACATTGTTAGGCAGATAACTCTGCAAACAATATTTGAGACAGAGCATAAAAGCCGTCTTCTTCCACAGGAACTTTTGAGGCAAGGTATGTTTTGTTGTTGTTGTTGTTGTTGTTGTTGTTGTTTCCTTATCTTTTAGTTAAAAACTGAATACCTCAGAAATTTGCTTCAATTTTCAATTAGTGGCTTGTCTGAATATAAAACCAATTTAAATATAAGCAAATATGTACAAGAACAGCAGCTGTACAATGGCCAGGAATGGCCTAAACATGTGATTTTAAAAGTCCTGTCAGGTTGCTAATCTATGAACTGAAGAACTGCTCTCTTTGGGCTAGTGTACATGTCAATCTTGTACATGGACCAATCACAAAAGAGTGAACAAAATGACATGTATCATTACTATGGTTTATTGCTGTTTATTTGTTATTTTCCATTGTGCTATTGTTTATAAAAGTTATAATAATTCAATCAAACTGCAAAAACAACACAATGTGAATTAAACAAGCTTTTACACAGAATGAATCACATAGAATCCAACTGCCTAGAATAACATTCAGCAACCTAAATTATATAACCATCCTCCAATTTCCTGCCTAAACATTATACACTTGCCAAAATCTGCACAAAATTGAGGTGAAAGACCTAACGTTTGCAGACAAATTTAATACAGAAACACATTTTATTTGTATATTATTTATATAACTACCAACTCTATGGTTGAATGAGCAACATCCTGCAGAAAATAAATAAATAAATAAACAAATAATAACATAAGATCAGGTCCTGAAAGACTGTGAAAACAGGTACACATATGGGATCAAGGAGAAGTTAGATGTCCTAGACAACTTTAATTCCAATTTGTTCTAACTTCTTAGAGTTAGAATCCCAATAAAATAAAATAAATAAATAAATAAATAAATAAAATAATTAAAAGGTGCTTGTATGTCTTTCCATATTCATAATCTGATCAACTCAGCCTGTGGCCTTTGGTACAATTGTTCTGTTTCAACACAGCTTTGTACTGTTTTGTTTTGTTTTGGTTTGGTTTTGGTTTTGGAATATTTTGTCATATGCCCAGCAAAAGATTCATAAAGTAGCACATAAACATAATTGAAGTGAAGCATTCTAATCTCTCCTCTCCCGGAATATTTTAGGTATAGACAGCTGATTCTGCAGGTTTGGACTTACATTTATCACCTAACCTCAGGCACTTAATTTCAGTAATTATATTAGGAGCTGGAACTTCATCTACTCTCAAGGAAGAAAAATATCTTGAGAAAGAAACTCTCTTTAGAGAGTCCATGTACCTCCAATATACAGAAAGAAAGAACCTGAGATGGTTAATTTTCAGTCTTAGACACAGGAATAACATAAGTTAATTGGCACGACTTCAGAGTCTGTCTTCTGTTTAAATCCATTCAAAATTTTAAAAACCGAAGTTTTCAAAATTTTCTAGTAAGCAAGAGGAGAGACCCAAATAATAATAATAATAATAATAAAATGTATAGCAGGCATTTCGTGTGAAAGACAAGTGGAAGAAAAACCCTATTTATCATCTACAGGAAGTGGGAGGGGAAAAAAAAAAAATCACTTCAGTTGTACTATTCTTCTGGTCTACTCAGGGACACAGGATGACTGATACACTGGAGGACCGAACTCTGTGCCCTACCAGTTATACCTCCATCTACATCCAAATAGTCTGCCTACCCTCTCTAGCTTTTAATAACATGGACTTGTCCTGCTGAACTGGTAAAGGACAGCTAAAGAGGACTGTATTGCTTTATCACTTTATGGTTATATTATGCTACGACTTTTAAAGTTTGCTTTGTATTTTAAATTTTGTTTTTACAGTTCTGTAATCCATTATCAGATCATTTACAAATGCTATAGATTTTTTATTGTTTTAATTCTAATCCCACTCTCATTTGCTGCTTTGTATGAAATATGTAGTTTCATTTTACCCTAAAAAATTAACTCCTTGGCTACTTTACATTTTTTTACACTTTTACTCAAAAGTCAATTAATTCCACTTAAGGTCACAGTTATGACTTTTTTTTTTTTTTTTTTTTTTTTTTTTTTTCACCAGAATAATGTTTTCTGTTTGATATTCATGTTATTTTTGTTATATCTCAAAAGTGATTAATGAAGAACTCTTAATTATAGACTGCAAGCTTTTTATTTTTGTCACTCCTGATGCATAAATATTTCTAAGTATTTGAAAGACTGTTATACAAGACCAGCACCTCCCTCTCCACTTCCTTTCCTCAGGAATTTGTAGAGAGTAATTAGGTCACTTCTTAACCTGCTTTCCAGAGTAGACAACCCAAATGTCCTCAGCCTCTCATAGCACGTCTTCCAGCCCTGATACCATTTTTTACCCTTTTACCAGTAAGACTGAGTGATTTGATACATCTCTCTTTCTGTTTCTCTCTCCACTGTAGTTCTGAAATATCAGTAGAAATATGACTTAAAGCTTAGAGGGGTCCTCTCCTCCCTCATTGTAGTATTCTTCACCATGAATGAACATCGTGTGTATCTGCAACCAAACTCAACAGATGTTAGCCAGCTTGAACACCACTTCAGTCAGGGGTGTCTTCAGGACAGACTATGTCTTTAGACCTTTTGGATCTTAAATTGAAAAGTAAATAATGATTTACCCATATCTCATTTCAGGAGATTATAAACCAAGAACAGAAGATTTGGCCTCTGTCTGCTCATACTTTATTCCATGGGGCTTTCCATCCACTTATTTATTTCATGTCAGAATTAACTAAACAAGATCATTGCTGATTTTACTGTACCTTTTACTTTGTAGGTTACTGAATGCTCTAACAGGTTCCCTGCAGAGGTCTTCATGTTTGGGGCTAGTCAAAACCCAATTGGACACAGCCATGGGCAACCTGCTCTACTTCACCCTGCTTTTAACAGAGATTTGGACTAGAAGATCTCCAGAGGTGCCTTTCCATCTCAGTTTTTATGTGATTCCTTAGCTGCTTGGGTCAAGACTGATTTGGAGAATTTTCCTGTTGTACATACATTGTTCAGCCATTTTCCCTGCTAGAACGAAAATCACTTCACTAACTGTCCTGACAGTTTACAACGTATACACTAAAATATTAGGCATTTATCACCTATGTTTCATAAATCACTTCCTCTACAGCATACCACCTGTATTTCTCTATTCAATATTAACCTTCAAAACTGCTCTCAAAGAACTGTGTTCTCTGAAATTATTTGTATTCCAGATGAATAAAAATATTCCTTTATGAAACAGTTTCAACTGCTGAAAAAAAGCTACTGTGGTCACTGAAACAATTATTTCCTTCTTACACTCTCCAAAATAGACAAGCTTTTAGCAGGTTAATTCAATGTGCCCAATATTTTAGATAATGTTATTATTAAGGACAGCTAATTTTGCACTGGGTCACAATTATGTAAAACATCTGTGCATTTACTCCTCATGAAGCTTCAATGGGTCTGTTACAAATAGTAATGACTTCTTCCAGGTATCAGTAGAAAATTAGAAAATATTAGTTGAACACTGTCCATAAGGACTAAATACAAAACAAAACGTTTTTGTTTTCTGTTTTTTTTTTTTTTTTTTTTTTTTTACCTTTTTTTCTCTGCACATATTTGCTTGTCTATACTTCTACGAAATTACACGTCCTCATGTCCTCTGTTGTTTTATAAACAGTCTAAGACGATGGTCCCACACTAGTTAAACCATACTAGTATAATCACTACTGTTTATCATTAGACTGAATTGTTTCAATAGATTTTTGTCCTTATTTATTTATTTTTTATTCATCTATACAATTGACAGTCATTATTAGTGATGTTCCCCTTATACCTATTCTTACTGAAGATCAGAAAATAAATGTGACAGAAATATTCTTATCAATACACTTTTTTGAAAAGCCCAAAGAAAATTCTGAGGATTGTGTTCCTTTGTTTACTTAACAGAAACAGCAGAGCTTCCCCCTCCCCACCTCACACACATAGACAAATGTTTCACTCCTGTGAGGGAAAAAATTACCAACATTATTCTGCTCTGGAACCTAGAACTGTACATCTGTTCTGTGTGCAAAAGCAGGTTTATAACCCCTAACAGCACTGCAAGTGCTTATCCATAATTTCTAATGATGTCTGCTGGATTTTACTCTTGGGATAACATATCTGTTTCAAAATGAATTTCAGAGATTCAAGGGTTTTTTGGTCTAAAGAAATTGCAGAGCCACATTCATTTTGCATATTTGACCTCTGCACCTCCAGAGAGAGGTGAGTTCATTTATTTATTTATTTATTTTCTCAAAGTCATTAAAACTGTCAATCACTCCATTAATGAGAAATTCAGCTATTGATCTGATCTTTGCTCCACTACCATTGATTTCTGCTCTTTGTTTTGTCATTTGGACCTAGAAAAGCCAATAAATTATAGGTTGACGAACAGAAAGTCAATCATTTGTATTCTCCTTAGAGCTTGTGAAAACTGAATTTATCTTCATATTCATTGATATCTTACTATGAAATTCTGAGGCAGTAATAAAGTGGTTTCCAGGTATTCTGATCTTGAAAAGTTTATGATTATGAAAGATATTTGTTCTTAAAATTAATTTGCAGATTAAGAATTTCAAAATGAAAATAAATAGTTCAGATCTAAATATCTGTAGATCTCTTTATGTAGCATATCTTTTAAAATTGATTAAAAATGTAGTTCCTCTAAAAACTCATAGCATACCATCTTACATCCATATATTAATACCTGAATTTCTA
>NW_023303687.1:2064-3245 GCF_011077185.1 Oxyura jamaicensis | reverse complement strand
GCTCTCAGCCCATTTCTTGCCCAAATTCTTGGCTTGGTGTCGTGGCAGTTGGGCTGGAGAAGGAGCCGGGTCCTGTTGGGATCCCAAGCAAGCGAGGCATCCTACAGCCACCCACGTCCACCCCAGGGTGCCCTGGCAGTGCCCAAGGGATGGGTGCTGGATGGGATTTGGGCAGCCTGGGCTGGGGGCAGGGGTCATGCCCATGGCAGGGGCTGGAACCAGGTGGGCTTCAAGGTCCCCAACCCAAACCGGGAAGAAAAAATCAAGTAGTTTAAATTCTACCCATTGCCATAACCGGGCAGAGAAGCTGTGGTTTCACAAAGAGCTTTTGTAAAGCAATTTGGCAGCGAGGAGGCTTCATCCACGTGGGAATTGCCCGTCAAGCGCTTGGCTGAAAATCGCGGATTTGCACCCAGAAACGGCACCGGGAACAAATCGGGGCCGAACTCCTGGGTCGTGCCGCCCTCTGCAGAACACGCGGGCGCCGTCCAGGCAGGCTCGCAAGGAGCAAAAAGTTCCTGGTGCAAAAGGGCTTTGGGGTCTGCCCCAGTCTCCCGGGGCAAGGGGCTGGATGGTCCCAAAAAAAGAAAGGGGGTCTGGGATGGAGGGGGTCTGGGATAGAGGGGGATTGAGGATGGAGGGGATCTGGGATAGAAGGGATCCAGGACAGACAGGATCTGGGATGGAGGAGGGTCCACAATGGTCAGATCCAGGACATTTTGGGATCCAGGAAGGACAGGGCCCCAGGAGAGCTGAGGATCCCG
The DNA here is from genome assembly GCF_011077185.1 of Oxyura jamaicensis. NCBI lineage: Eukaryota > Metazoa > Chordata > Aves > Anseriformes > Anatidae > Oxyura > Oxyura jamaicensis. The sequence continues at coordinate 2,481 of NW_023303687.1, read as the reverse complement.
GACAGAAGGGGATCCTGGACAGAAGGGGATCCAGCCCAGCAGGACATCGAGGACAGTCGGGTCCCCAGGACGTGGTTGGCACTGGGGCCAGAGCAGCTGGCTAAGAGCCGGGTGCCCAGGCGGGAGTGGGCAGGGGTCCTCACAGCAGCACCAAGGGGGTCTCACAGCACCCGGGGGGAGGGCTCAGGACCCTCCTGGGGTGCCAGTTTAGGGGCTGGGGGCTCCCTGTGCACACCCAGGGCAGCTGGCAGCGTGGTGCGGGGCCGGGCAAGGCGCAGGAGGCTGCCGGGGCGCGGCGGGTGCCACCCACGGCTCCCGGCCAAAGTTGAGCCGAGCGAGCAGCCGGCGGCACGCGCAGCGCCCCGGGGGTCCCACGGCACCCAGGTGAGCAGCTCTGAACCCTTTGGGGGGGGGGGT
>NW_023303687.1:0-1964 GCF_011077185.1 Oxyura jamaicensis | reverse complement strand
CCCCCCCCCCCCCCCCCCCCCCCCCCCCCCCCCCCCCCCCCCCCACAGGCACAATGTGGTCGGTCTCAGCACGCAGCTGGGGAAACTGAGGCAGGGTGGGAGGAGGCGGACGCCCCGTTGTGTGCCCCAGGGTTAGACTGGGGTGACAATTAGGGTGACCCCCCCCCCCCCCCCCCCATTCACCCTGTGCCGGGGGGAAAACCCCCCCTGGGGGGGGGCCCCTCGTGGTGGGGGGCCCCGGGGGGGGTGGCCCGGCGGTTGGACGCTCGCCGCAGCCAAGCCATGGGGATTTTCCCCCCCCCCCCCCCCCCATTAAGAACCTGGCACCGTGGTCAGGGTGCTCCGGGCACGGGGAGGGGGGGCCCAGCACCGTGCTGCCAGCACCCAGGAAGGGCTGGGGCCGGGCTGGCAGAGCGGGCTCAGCCTGTTCCACAGCTCCCGGCCCCATTTGCCGGGCTCCTATCCCAAAAACCTCCCCGCTGAGGGGGGCCCCAAGCGAATGCCAGGCAGGGCTTTGGTGGGAGACGGGGCCAGGCTTTGGGGGAGGATGGAAAGGGGTTTGATGGGGGGGGGGGGGGGGGGGGCCGGCGGGGGGGGGAAGGGGGGGGGGGGGGGCCCCGGGAGCCCGGGGGGGGGGGGGGGGGGGGGGAGGGGGGGTGCAGCCCCTTGCCCCAACCAGTTTTGTGCCCCCCCCCCCCCCATATATTTATCACCACGGAGGGGAGGGCAGCCCCCAAACGCGGGGTTTTTGAGCAAGACCGAAAGCCGTGGGGCGAGCCGGGGTGTGCCGCCGCCGTGTCACGGCGCAGCTATGCCAGCAATCCGGGACGGGGCACGGCTTCCTGGAGCCCACGGGCACCCGGCACCCTTGGGTGCCAGCTCTGGGTGTCCCCAACCCACCCCAAATCCTCGGCAGGCCGAGCTGGGGAGGGACGGAGCATCCCGGCGGGGATAAAGGATGGGAATCCTGCAAAAAAAAAAAACCAACGACCATGGGAAATGCTTGGTGGGTGCTCCCCACCCTGTGAGCAACCCCCAGACCCCAAAGCCCAGCCTGACCCGTGCTCGTCGTCCCCCCCTCAGCTCCTCCTTGATGGCCCCGGTGCCACCGTGGGGCTTGGCCATCGCCGTCCCCAGGGGGCTGCTGCTGCTGCTGCTCCTCTGCGCCTTCTTCCCCAGGTACGTGCCCTGGGGGCCCGGGGAGGGGGGTGAATTTTGGCCCAAATCCCTGCTGAAGCAGGAGGGGGGGGGGATTCGTTCGACGCCCGGCTTTTCTCCCGTCGTGTCCCCGGCGGTGGCCGCGGGGACGCTGAGGGTGGCCGCATCCTTCCGCAGGGCGAGCGGGCGCTGGTCCAGCCGGGCTGCCGGGAGAGAGGAGCCGAGCCCCGCGGTGCTGAGCGTGGTGAGGTCCTGGGGGGGCTTCGCCACGGCCCCCTCGTCCCCTCCGTGTCCCCTCCGTGTCCCCTCCGTGTCCCCTCCGTGTCCCCTCGTCCCCACCGCCGCGCTCCGGTGACAATCCGTCCCGCCCATCCCTATAGGAGGTGATCCCAGGCCGAGGGGACAGCACTTTGTCCCCAGCTTCCTCCCGGCTCAATGCACCAAATCTCCTCTTTTTTCCCCCAAAAAAGGGCCGTTTGCAGGCGTCGCGGCCCGCTGTCGCTGTCCCCAAGGCTGTCACACGGGCTTGGACAGCCCCCCAGCGACAGCTCGGGGAACGGCCCCGAGATCCACCCCCCCCCCCCCCCCCCCAAAAACACCGCCGGGTGGCCCGGGGGGGGACAGGGGCCGGCCCCCGGGGGGGGGGGGGTCCCGGCTTTGCGGGTGGGGGTCGGGGAGGAGAGGGACGGGACCCCTGGGGGCTGGGGGCGCACCGAGCCCAGCGCGCCCCAAAAATGGGGTGCACGAGTGTCTGGGGGGGATCCATGAGTGTCTCGGGGGGATCCACGAGTGTCCAGGGGATCCAC
>NW_023303686.1:2914-3145 GCF_011077185.1 Oxyura jamaicensis | reverse complement strand
GAGGTCTGTGGGTGCTGGTGTGGGTGGTGGGCCTCAACAGGGAGGTCAGTGGATCTGGTGGACCTCAACAGGGAGGTCTGTGGGTGCTGGTGGTTGGCTGAGGGCCTCAACAGGGAGGTCTGTGGGTGCTGGATTTGGGTGGTGGGACTCAACAGGGAGGTCTGAGGGTCCTGGAGTTGGGTGGTGGGCCTCCATAGGGAGGTCTGCGGGTGCTGGTGGTGGGCTAAGGGT
>NW_023303686.1:0-2904 GCF_011077185.1 Oxyura jamaicensis | reverse complement strand
GGGTGGTGGGCCTCAACTGGGAGGTCTGTGGGTGCTGGTGGTGGGTGGTGGGCCTCAACAGGGAGGTTGGTGGGTGCTGGTGGTGGGCTATGGACCTCAGGAGAAAGGTCTGTGAGTCCTGGAGTTGTGTGGTGGGCCTTAACAGGGAGGTCTGTGGGTGCTGGTGGTAGATGGTGGGCCTCAAAAGAAGTCTGTAGGTACTGGTGGTGGGCTAAGAGCCTTGGGGTGGAGAGGTCTGTGGGTGCTGGTGGTGGGTGGTGGGCCTCAACGGGGAAGTCTGTGGGTGCTGGTGGTGGGCTGAGGGCCTCAAATTAGAGGTCTGTGGGTGCTGGTGGTGGGTGGTGGGCTTCAATGGGGAGGTGTGTGGTGGGCTAAGAGCCCTCTCTGCCCTGCCACCAGATGAGAAGACCTCGGGGAACTGCTCGCTGTGCCGTGAGACGGCCGAGCTGGGCCAGGAGCTCTCCAGGCTGCAGGGCGAGCTGGAGGAGATCCAGAAGATGCTCCTGGCGCAGGAAATCCTCCTGGACCGCACGTCCCGCGCCCACCAGCTGCTCACGTCCTCGGGCCAGGAGCTGAGCGCCGAGGTGGCCGGCTGCTCGGCGGCCATCGGGCAGGTCAACCGGAGCGTGGGGCGGCTGGCGGAGCGGGCCGGGGGCTGGCGGGCCGAGGCGGCGGGGCTGCGGGGCTCGCTGCGGGCGCTGGCGCAGGAGCGGCTGGAGGCGCGGGCGGCCGTGCAGCAGCTGAACGCGACGCTGGGGCAGAGCTCCGAGTGGATCCGCGCCGTCCAGAGGAAGGCGGACGAGGAGACGCTGACGCTGCAGAAGATGGTGGCCGAGTGGCAGAACCACACGCGGCTCCTGGGGGGGCTGCGGGCGGCCGCCGCCGAGACCGGCGAGGCGGTGAAGGGTCTGCAGAGCAGCGTGGGCGCCGCGGCCAGGCAGGTGGGGCAGAACTCGGAGAGCATGCACGAGCTGGTGCTGCAGGTGATGGGGCTGCAGCTGCAGCTCGACAATGTCTCGTCCTCCCTGGACGACCACGAGGAGAACGTGAGCGACCTGCGCTACCACGGGCAGTACGCGCAGAACCGCACGGCCGAGCGCTTCGAGGCGCTGGAAGGGCGCATGGCGTCCCACGAGGTGGAGATCGGCACCATCGTGGCCAACGTCAACGCCACCGACAGCCACGTGCACAGCATGCTGCGCTACCTGGACGACGTGCGGCTCTCCTGCACGCTGGGCTTCCACGCCCAGGCCGAGGAGCTCTACTACCTCAACAAGTCCCTCGGCCAGGCCCAGGGTGCCACCGACCGGCTGCGGGAACGCTTCGGCCTGCTCAGCGCCCGGCTGGACTTCGACATCCGCAACCTGTCCATGGTCATGGAGGAGATGAAGGTGGTGGACGTCCGGCACGGGGAGATGCTGAGGAACATCACCGTCGTACGAGGTGAGGGGCCTCGTGGAGGTTGGGTCTTCTGGGGCTGAGCATGGGGACAGCCGAGCTCCTCGGGAGCTTCCCACACCACGCAGGAGCCAAAGCAGCAGTGCCTCGGCCGGGGAGGTGTTGGGATGGCCGTGAAGGTGCCCAGATACCTGGTCCTGGACGTGGAGGTGTCCTGGGGATGGAGCTGCGTGGCTCGGCTTGTCCCCGTGCAGGGGACAGGGCAGCAGGGAGGTGCCCCAGGTGGTTATGGTGGGGTTGCTCCACACACCACAGCCGTCCCCCTTGGTGTCGGTGAGCCCCCATCGCTGCTCCTGGTGGAAAGGGCACGGACACCCCCGGACAAGGTGTCCTGAAGCTTCCCCTGGTGACCTTGGTGGCCTGGGGACATCACCACCCACCCCCGTCCCCTGTTGCCCCCAGGAAACCGTGTCCAGGGCATCCCGCACTGCCCGGACCCCCCCCCAGCTCAGCCCTTTTCGAGCGCTCTCCCCTTCTGCCTTTGGCTAAAAAAAGGGGATTTTGCTCCAGGAAAACGCAATTACGGGGTCCCCAGGCCCAGGGGACTGCAGGAAGGGGGGAGAGGAGGTTCCGCATGTGCAGGGATGCTCCCGGGGGTCCCCCCCCCCAAAAACCCCCAGCCCCCCTCCCCCCCCCCCGGCTCACCGTTTCGGGATGCTGCACCCCGAGCTTCGCATTCACCCCCTTCCTCTTCCTCCCGCAGGTGTGCCGGGCCCCCCGGGCCCCCGCGGCCTCAAGGGCGACGTGGGCACCAAGGGTCCCGCGGGAAGCAAAGGAGAGAAGGGCGACGCGGGCAGCCTGGGCACACCGGGCCCCCCCGGCTCCCCCGGCCCCCCGGGACCCCCCGGTCCCCAGGGGGAAAGGGGACCCCTGGGGGTGAAGGGTTTCCCCGGCCTCAAGGGCACCAAGGGCAGCTTTGGGCTGTCCGGCTCCGAGGGACAGACGGGGCCCAAGGGAGACCTGGGCCCCCCAGGGCCGGACGGGGGGCCGGGGCCGGTGGGACCCCCGGGTCCTCAGGGAAAACCGGGGCTCCCCGGGAACCCCGGGGCTGCGGGACGGATCGGCCCCACGGGACCCAAGGGAGACCCCGGTTCGCGGGGCCCCCCGGGACCACCGGGTCCCCCCGGCCCCCCCGGCCCATGACCCAGCCTTGGAGGCACGCAGATGGCACGGGGATGGAGGAGCCCCCCCTCCAACCCCAAAAGCATCCCCTGCTCCCGCTGCCAGCCCCTGGGGACAGGGCAGGAAGGACCCCGGGGGTGGGGGTTGGAAGGGGGTCCGGATCCCCCCCCCCCCAGCGCCACGCTTTGGGGTGCCATGGGGCTGGTCCCCGGCTCTCGGGTGGCTGCGGGTGCAGGCTGTGGGCAACGAGACCCCGGGGTCCCGCGGGACGAGGACCCGCAGGGGTTGGGGTGCAGCTGGTTTGCCCCCCCCTTTTCCCCGGCC
>NW_023303685.1:0-6930 GCF_011077185.1 Oxyura jamaicensis | reverse complement strand
TGTCAAGTTTTACCTGTTTTTTTGAAAGCAATATCCTGAGACTTAAAATATCATAGGCTCAAATATAGAAATGAAACAAAAGGAAAAAAAATCACCTTTATATAAATAAATAATATGGCACAATGTTAACTTGGGTCTCCTCCAAGCTCTGCAAATTCTGCAATGTGAGGAAGGAGAATAAGCAAGGAGCTTACTTAGTAGCCTTGCATAGCTACTCCAAGATTTAGAGATAAAGGGTCTATTTGTATGATTTTTATGGAGACCTTGCTGCTTCTCTCTTTTTTTTTTTTCTTTTTTTTTTTCTTTCTTTTTTTTTTTTCCTTCAGCTGCTCAGCTCTTCCCAAAAGAATAAACCTGAGAGGTTTTTTTGTTTGTTGGTTTTTAAAGGAAGAAAAACTTGTAGATATAGTAGCTGATTTTCACGAGAAAAACCAGGAGTATGAAATGCAAGTATGAAGCCATGTGTAAGCTGTAGAAAAATGAGACCAGGAGTTAATGATTTATTTTATTTTATTGAGAAAATTATATTCTTACCACTTTTTTTTTCTTTCCTTTTTTTTTTTTTTTTTTTTTTCTTACAATGCTGAATAAGAAAAGTTCACTTTGTCTGTATGAAAGAAATGAGAACAGGATATAATTTATGGTTGAGGTATAAATATTTACCCTTCTCTTCTGGGCCAATTACGCTGTTTTAATTTTATTATATTTTTCATTAGAAATTGCATCTTTTATGTAAAATTTAATTGATGTCAACTCCAGTAAAAGATGGTGGTAATTAAATATGTGACACAACAGAAGTGAAAGCAACCTTTATCTTATATGTATAAATGGAATATTTTGAATTGACCCAGAAATATGTTTTTCTATCTCTTCCTTCCATTCCTTCCTCCCTATACAGAGTTGTTTTTAATTTTGCCTTTCCCTTCTCATAAACTTTTTAAAATTATAATTTAAAGTCAGAACTGAAACATGTTATATTATAATAATGTTGAAATAAAATAAAGTTTTGTCTTTCTTAATCCACTATGTAATTTTTTCACTTCTCCCACTGCGATGCACTGTAAATACTGCAAAATAGAACTGAGAGGATCCAGCTGCATAGATGGTAGTTTCATGTATAAAACAGGGATAAGGTGAGCTTTATTTCAAACAGCACTATAATGTTCATATAATAACATTTTTATGTTGAATATAAAAAGATTTAAGGAGAGTTGTTTGTTACAGTGAAAGTGAATATGCTTTAAACAGAAGTGTATTTTTTGTTGTTGTTTTGAACCTTAAAAAAACTTCAGTTGGAATAACAAGTAAGTTTTGAAATACTGAAAGTCAACATGTCATTTTCAGAATGCTGAAACAAAATATTTTGACACTGCCAAAATTTCTTCCCCTCATCTTTTTTTTTTTTCTTTTTTTTTTTTTTCTTTTTTTTTTTTCTTTTTTTCTCTAAAACATTTGTGGAATTTGACCTTATTTGTAACCAAGCTTATATATGTAAGGCCTAATTGCACACATCAATGAACTGTTATCCCAGTCTAGTTCATGACAATAATATCAGAAGAGAAAGAAAGAGCAGTATATTTAAAGGACAAATCATAGAACGGCTTGGATTGGAAGAGATCTTAAAGATCATCTAGTTCCAACCCCCTTCAATGTGGGCAGGGATGCCACCCACTAAATCAGGTTGCCCAAGGGAACATCAAACCTGGCCTTGGACACCTTTGAGAGAAACTATGTCAGCTGAATGGAGCAGAAACATGGAGACGCATGTTCAGTCATATTCCTGAGGCTGAAGCATCCTCCAATGTCTTACTGCGAATTGGAGAGCATTTCAGTACTATTAACAGCCTCTGCAAGACAATTCTGCACCTGCTGAGCCTGGTACCCCTCTATGCCTTGTCTGGATGGTTCAGCTGGAGTCCCAGTTTATCCTCCCCTTCAGAGCAGTTTCTGTTGTACTGGGGGGATCAGGTACAGTGTCTCAGTTGCCTGTTAGTAATTTTGCTGCACCCTTGTGTGGGGATGTGTTATTCAATTAACTTACACTTTAGTCAGGTTAAGGGAAATAGACAAATGATTTTTTTTTCAGAATATCCAGAAGAGATAATGCATTTTATTACAGCTTTTCTTTCATGCTTTTAATTATTCTTTCATAAATATATGTCTGTGCTATAAGAATAATATGAATAACCAAAAATGTGTAAGATTGTGTAAGAAAGATTCTATTTTCGCTTTCATTATCTGTCATGCTGTCTCCCTCCTGCAACAGAAGTAATCAGAGGGGTACAGCTGTGCTCATGTGTTTCTCTGCTCTTGGTGTATCATGTTAGCTCTCATAGCCAATCTCCTCTTTGACATCTAGAGGATTGGGACCAGAAAACTCCTTCTGTTTCCTCGACCTGAAGGCAACCTGTCTGCCCTCTTAATGAGAATGAGGAGATAATATGGCCACCCTTTTATGGACAATAAATGTTGCTTCCCTTTCTTACTGGCTTTTGACAGAAAGCAGATGTGGCAGTAATTAGCTGCTTAGAGATTAGCTGCTGGCGGGGGGGGGGCAACTGTCTCCTCTTTGACATAACATAAGGTATAGGATACTAGCACAATGTAAAATGCAACTAGTCGTTGTAGCATAATGGATATCTATCAGGAGTCCATTGGTGTAATTGATAATCCACTGGAGACCTTACCAGGTATTTTATTTAGATATTTATATAATCAAATCAGCTTAACATCACTGTCATATTTTTCAACTGTAACATGATTAATTTATAATACCTGAAAAATTCCAGAGATCTCAATACACCAAGGTTAAATTGAGTGCCCAGAAATCTATGGGATAGATTTAAACTACTTATAAATCAACTGAAATCAATACAAATGCTCTAGAGAAGAATTTGACCTATAGTTAGAATTCCAGTGAACAATATCTGAATAAAATCCTTCTCAATTTATAAGTAATTATTACAATATAACTTACATCTATTAATAATGAACAGTGTGTTTGAGAGTCATTCTTTGTGATCTGAAGATTGGCAGCATTACAGATGTCTTCAAAATTCTTCAAATGCAAGTTTGTGCCTTTGGTACATACTTGGGTGAACTGCAATAAACCCTCAAGAGCTGCATTTTTCTCTTGGGGATATTCTTACTCTAGCCACCTCTACTCAGCTACTCCCATAGCTGACTCAAGAGGAATTACTTTCATTGTGTCCTTTATGGTAGCTGATCAAAAGAAAGCATTTTATTCATCCTGCTGTGGTCATTAGTGGGAAGGGAAAGGTCACTTATCTCTTTTAGTGTATGTTGGTGGTTACAAAAAAGTATGTTAAGACCTGACACAGAATGCACTGTTTTTGCCTTCTTGGGGGAAAGATTATTAATGAAAGGGAGACAACTAATCGCTTCTAGCTAATGCATTTAGCTTAATCCTAGTTTTTCAGTGATGGTCCTGTAAAAGGAGATGATTATCTGGGCTCACAAAAAATGCAATGATTGGCTATTCAGAGCTAATAACAACTATTGTCTAATTTTTTCATGTTCTCCAGATTTTGCAAATAGAAGCTTTACAGGGGGACAATGGAACATGAATATAAGAACATAAAGCATAATAAAACATAGAAAAAGCTTCACTTTTTTTTTTTTTTTTTTTTTTTTTTTTTTTTTTTTAACTGATATGCTTTTGTACAGAAGTTATTGACATCTGGAACCACTGTGTGATCTTTAATAATCACCCACTGAGAAAAATTAGCATTGTAAATCAAAATAATAACTAAAGAGTGACAATGAGTTCTACCCATATATGATCATTCTATTTTAATAGTGTAGGACATATTTTGACTAGTCCATTTGATTTTGATTTAGATTTTACGTTCTAATATATTTTTATATTTATATACATGGAAAATATAGATCCAAACAAAAGAACTTGAAAATAAAAATAATAATAAAATGTTTGCAATGAGAAGCTAAATTTATTACATGTTCTTGAAATGAATATTTATAAAAACAATGTACTGTCTTTGGAAAAAATATATATATATATATATTGAAAGACTTATTTTCTCAATTCTTTTTGACTGATTTGCATTCTTACATATAGGTGACTAAGAAGAGAAGAAACAGTGAGGAAAATTCATAGCTGTAGTATTGAATAAGAACGTACTATTTTCCATTTTCTCTCTATTTGGATGGTAGGTTGGTGAGGATCTTCTGAACTATATGGAGAGTTTGATATAATGCTACAAGAATTTTCTTTTTCTACCTTCTGACAGAAGCTTTTTACTCAGGTGCTAGACTTGGCCTCAAGTTTCTCACTGGCAAGGGACAGCTCTCCTGTCATTTCTAATGGCAGTTAGCTGCTCAAAGCCAAAGGCAGGAACTCTACTGAGTAATATTCTCCAAGATGTCTCTTATCCAGTCATTCCTCTTTTAGATTTTTCACATCTTTTGCAAAACGCTTCTTTATTGTGCCAGAAGTCTGTGCAGTGTTTTTCTCTTTTGAACGTGGCTGTCATGAGCTTAATGGTGTAGAAAGATCACAGTGAATGCACAGTAAATCTTCAGTGCTTCCTGAATAGAGAATTTTTCTGAGTTTAATACTAAAGGAACATGAAATCTGTGGGATAACATGTGCTAGAGAAGTTGGATGACAATAAACTGTAAGAAAAAAAAAAGTCTATCTCTCCAGTAATAAATAAATAAAAAATCCCTACAAAATAATAATAATAATAAAGTCTTAACTATCAAGTCAATTTAAATTGAGCATTGGTAAAGCTGTAACCCACTTTTTTTTTTCTTTTTTTTTCGCATTTTGGATTTAATAAAGTCATTATTACATATCAATTAAATATTAATTGAAAGAGTGTAAACCAACTAAATTTTAACTGCATGCCATAAAGCCCTTTACCAGTTGTTATGTCATTAATTTAAAATTCCAGAAAACACTAGGTGCAGAAAGTAATTATATTCTTCATATCCTGCTTTACAGATAACAGATAGGGTCCAGCCATTTAAAACTGCAGTGATAAATTAGATGGTAACTTTGTCAACATATTTGTTGACAAATAATAATTAAAAATACTTATTAATGCTTTCATTGTTTCACCTTTTTTTTTTTTTTTTTTTTTTTTTTTTTTTTGTAGCAGCTTAAATCTATTAAGTGTCATTTTTAGCAGCAGCAAGGGCAAAGATAGAGTATGGGAGCTGATATCCAATATTTCCATGATATAATATACAGGACTGGTCCTACCAGTCCAGGCAGGCCTGCATTTTTCTTGACCTACTAATTTATGAAATGAAACCTATCATAGGGTGCATTCAGATAATTTACTCTAGAACTGGGTCTTTTTATAATGAGTTTGTATTAATAGGGAAAGCCTGATAAGGCATTGTTTTGGTTTTATAATTTTCTTTGTCTGCTTGCAAGCAATAAATCCATCTTATTTATGTCAATGATACCATAGAAGGAGTTCTCCAGGTGAAAGAGTAAACTCTGATTCATTTTGCATGACAGGGATGATTAATGGGGAAGAGATTAGTAGGAAATCTTCTAGCTACCTTCTAAGGCCTCCCTTTCTTAGTGCAAGAGTTTATATCAAAGTGTTAATTTATGATCACATCCTGTTTTTCTCTCACTCATTTTCAGGATCATTCGGATTACTGCAGCACTCCTAGACTCTTTGTCATCCAGCATGTACAAAACAATGTAGATGATCTGTGTGTGCATGTACCTACCAACCTTTTGCTGGCTAAGTGTATAAGTAGTCTGGCTAATCACCCTGTCCCATAGACAGTCAGTAGAAATTACTAGAAATTACTATTGGGAAACTGAGCAGGATATAAATTTAGGTCTTTGGAATTGCTCTCTGGAAATTTATTTATTTTTTCCCTTGCAGATCAAATAGGGATATTAGAAGAAAGTTGTCAAAAGATGAGTGGTATAAATATGTACACCCCTACTGCATTTGTGTGTGTGTGTACAGAAATATTCATTTCTACTGAAGAATCTGCATAAAATTCTGTTACTATTTTCTGTGAAGTTCATTCAACCTTGCTAGATATGTCTGTGTCACACATACTGATTTGAAATCATTTGTGATTTACCTCAATATTCTTCCACCTAAACAGGAGAGAACACCTAATAAACATCTTGCCAGAGATTTTCAGACCATACAGAGCCCAAATGCAGATAGGAAAACGATTCTGCAAGGAAAAAGGCAGTTAAAGTGCTTACAAAGCCCACAGTATACCCCTGTGATGCTATACATGGTTAACATTCTCAAGAACCTTTTAAGCTATAGCTTTCACCCCAACTGAGCCTTATAGGAAAAAAAACTCATCCCCAGGGCATCATGCTGTGAGACACCGGAGTCAGAAGGAGCAGTTTTGTTAGCACCGGTGCACTCTGGTGAAGACTTTTTTTCTTGGTGAAGTATGTAATAGTGCTCACTGGAGCTTTTGTGAAGAACACTTCAAGGTGTGTTAACTGAAAACTGAAATTAAGCAGATTACACTTTGAGCTCACATCAAGGGATTATGAGGATAAGATTGAGTAACTAAAAAAGAAAGCCTCTCCTGGGTAAGAAAGGCAATAGGCCAGCACTCTGGAGACCTGATTTTTTTTTTTGCATGCAGTTACTGAAACACACAACAGATACTTGGTCGAAAATCAGGAATGAAGCAAAGATCTTTCACTTAGAGAGCTTTTTATGACCATGTAATGATTTATCTATTTATTTATTTAAATATATCTGTTAAATTATTGAAATTATTGTTTCCCGTATCAACCACTTCCTGTCAATCTCTAGTTTAACAATGCATACTATTTCATAATGTATTTACTACATTGTGAGGTAAATGGGCTTAATTTTGGAGTAACAATCTCTTCTGATTTAGAGGAGTTAATGTTAACATCCATAGCCAGGGAGACAT
>NW_023303684.1:0-12221 GCF_011077185.1 Oxyura jamaicensis | reverse complement strand
CCATTAATTGCACAGGCAAAAAAAAAAAAAAAAAAAATAATAATAATAATAATAAAATAAAAATTCAAGGATGCAGAGTACATGGCCTTAGTAGAAAGTCAGTCCTGATTATTTCACCAATTAAATTGAATTAGAAACATTTTCCATATTCTGCTTTAAGTGCACCTGTCTGTAATCATAAGATCAGATACTGTAAACTTACAGAGTGGATTTGACAATAATTAGATATCTGTTCTTCAATAAATACTTTTATGAGGCATACAGGAGGAGTTCTGGCCTCTGCCAATTGAAGTTATATATTTTCTTGAGGCTAGTCAGGCATGTTTTGAACACTAAGACATTGGTTTCCTTAACACATCTAATAGTCTAAAGCTGCAGCATCTTTCCCTAACTGCATTAGAATCAAAAATAGGTTTACAAATATATAAGTAAAAAGTAAATTCAAGATTTCCACTATCTACAAAATTTTTATTAAATTTCTTAGTTCCTGCCCATTTTCATCATAATGCTGATTTTTTTAGCAAGTTTGAAACCAAACCCATGTCTAGGAAGTCTAGAAAATAATCTTTCTGAGAAAACACTTTCATCTAAAGTCAGGCATATGAAATTAAGAACTCTTGAATTTACCAGATGAGTAATCCACTTTATACAGGATTGTGCCTCTAGCTGTGGCCAGAGAAGATAATTCTCAGGAAGAGGAAAAATGTCTTGAGAACTAAATGAAACTTTTAGTTCTGTTCTGAATGAAAGACAGCACCTATTCTTTGTTCTGGATCTATTTCTTGTTGCATTTTCCTTGAGGCAAAATTTAGCCTTGAAAAGCAGCTTTTTAAAAATTCATTGTCTCTGTATTAATTCTATCTTGTGCAGAATGGAAGAATATAATGAAAAATTTCTAGTTCTCCCTTTGAAGAAGGTCAGGAGTTCATTTAAGCTCAGACAGCATTTTAAGGTTCACAGGTGCCAGCAGCATGCACAAGAATCATACAGCTGACATTACCTCTTGCTGTCCCAATTAACGTGATTCAGTGAATTTGGGAGGGAGGGTGAGATGTGGGATCTTTGGCATAAGTGCATAGAGATGCTGGAAATTATCTCAATATAAAAAGAGACTGTAGTTACTCTGCTTCTGCACCGTATCATCTCCTACTACTCTTCTCGTTGTTTTAATAATGCTGGTACTCAAGCATATCTCCCTGCTTGCCTATTCTTCCTATTTTCATGTCTAGGTGTTACACTAAGAGCTTTAGGAATGTGAGAAATAAGGCCCTCTTTGTAAAGTACGGAATGATCTTTGCACAAAATGAACCAATTGCAGTTAGAAGTAGACCATGCATCAGAACTATTGGAAATTAGAAATAACTCTTGTTAAAGACCCAATTTCAGTGTTAAATGATTTGTATTGTAATGCACTATATTGCATCTTGTCTTACTGACAAGATGCAATATTTTGCATCTGATTTGCATTTTTGCTTACTGACAAGATGCAATATTATCACATTTGAGGATGTGATTGTCGGGAGCTGTCTTGGGCAGAGTGACCACGAAATGGTGGAGTTCACTATTCTTGGCGAGGCCAGGAAGGGAACCAGTAAAACCACTGTACTGGACTTTCGGAGAGCTGACTTTGTGCTGCTGAGGACACTGGTTAGTAGAGTCCCTTGGGAGGCGGTTCTGAAGGGCAGAGGGGTCCAGGAAGGCTGGGCGCTCTTCAAGAGGCAAATCCAAATGGCGCAGGAGCGGTCTGTTCCCATGTGCCCAAAGATGAGCCAGCGGGGAAGAAGACCAGCCTGGCTGAACAGAGAACTGTGGCTTGAGCTTAGGAGAAAAAAGAGGGTTTATAATCTTTGGAAAAGTGGGCAGGCCACTAGGGAGGACTATAAGGATGTAGTGAGGCAGTGCAGGGACAAAAGCAGAAAGGCCAAAGCTCATCTGGAGCTCAATCTGGCCACTGCCGTTAAAGATAACAAAAAACGCTTTTATAAATACATCAACACAAAAAGGAGGACAAAGGAGAATCTCCATCCTTTACTGGATGCAGGGGGAAACTTAGTTACAAGAGATGAGGAAAAGGCGGAGGTGCTCAATGCCTTCTTTGCCTCAGTCTTTAGCGGCAATACCGGTTGTTCTCTGGATTCCCAGTACCCTGAGCTGGTGGAAGGGGATGGGGAGCAGGATGTGGCCCTCACCATCCACGAAGAACTGGTTGGTGACCTGCTACGGCACTTGGATGTGCACAAGTCGATGGGGCCGGATGGGATCCACCCAAGGGTACTGAGAGAACTGGCAGAGGAGCTGGCCAAGCCACTATCCATCATTTATCAGCAGTCCTGGCTATCGGGGGAGGTCCCAGCTGACTGGCGGCTAGCGAATGTGACGCCCATCTACAAGAAGGGCCGGAGGGCTGACCCGGGGAACTACAGGCCTGTCAGTTTGACCTCAGTACCAGGGAAGCTCATGGAGCAGATTCTCTTGGGAGTCATCATGCGGCACTTGAAGGGCAAGCAGGCAATCAGGCCCAGTCAGCATGGGTTTATGGAAGGCAGGTCCTGCTTGACGAACCTGATCTCCTTCTATGACAAGGTGACACACTTAGTGGATGAGGGAAAGCCTGTGGACGTGGTCTACCTTGACTTCAGTAAGGCATTTGACACCGTCCCCCACAGCATTCTCCTCAGGAAACTGGCTGCTCATGGCTTGGACTGGCGCACACTTCATTGGCTTAAGAGCTGGCTGGATGGCCGGGCCCAGAGAGTTGTGGTGAATGGAGTCAAATCCAGTTGGAGGCCGGTCACTAGTGGAGTCCCCCAGGGCTCGGTACTGGGACCAGTCCTCCTTAACATCTTCATCGATGATCTGGACGAGGGGATCGAGTGCACCCTCAGTAAGTTTGCAGATGACACCAAGTTAGGTGCGAGTGTCGATCTGCTCGAGGGTAGGAAGGCTCTGCAGGAGGATCTGGATAGGCTGCACCGATGGGCTGGGGTCAACTGCATGAAGTTTAACAAGGCCAAGTGCCGGGTCCTGCACCTGGGGCGTAATAATCCCAGGCAGAGCTACAGGCTGGGAGATGAGTGGTTGGAGAGCTGCCAGGCGGAGAAGGACCTGGGAGTGATAGTGGACAGTCGGCTGAATATGAGCCAGCAGTGTGCTCAGGTGGCCAAGAAGGCCAACGGCATCCTGGCTTGTATCAGAAACAGTGTGACCAGCAGGGCTAGGGAGGTGATCGTCCCCCTGTACTCGGCTCTGGTGAGGCTGCACCTCGAGTACCGTGTTCAGTTTTGGGCCCCTCGCTACAAGAAGGACATCGAGGTGCTTGAGCGGGTCCAAAGAAGGGCGACGAAGCTGGTGAGGGGCCTGGAGAACAAGTCCTACGAGGAGCGGCTGAGGGAGCTGGGCTTGTTCAGCCTGGAGAAGAGGAGGCTCAGGGGCGACCTTATCGCTCTCTACAGATACCTTAAAGGAGGCTGTAGAGAGGTGGGGGTTGGCCTGTTCTCCCACGTGCCTGGTGACAGGACGAGGGGGAATGGGCTAAAGTTGCGCCAGGGGAGTTTTAGGTCAGATGTTAGGAAGAGCTTCTTTACTGAAAGGGTTGTGAGGCATTGGAACAGGCTGCCCAGGGAGGTGGTGGAGTCACCATCCCTGGAAGTCTTCAAAAGACGTTTAGATGTAGAGCTTAGGGATATGGTTAAGTGGGGACTGTTAGTGTTAGGTTAGAGGTTGGACTCGATGATCTTGAGGTCTCTTCCAACCTAGAAATTCTGTGATTCTGTGATAAAAACAGGCAAGGCTTGATGAATCCCTGGTCACTGAAATGGAGATACAAACAACTTATTTTCCAAGTGCACCTCAGGATAAATAAGCCTTCTAGACCTGATTTGTTTCTTTGATTTCAGAAAAGCATAGATGATTAAAGACAGTAGCTCTCAAACAATAATGTTCTATCCTTCAACAAAGAATCTTAAGTTTCCAATGTGGCAGAGGACTTTTGGGTTCAGGGATTTTGTGCTGGATCTTTCTGCTATTATTAAAACCATGTAGTCTAAAAGTCAGTAAAAGGCATGTAAACAATAGAAGTTCTCTGCCAGTTTTCAAAACAAGGTTTTATAGGTTTTTTGTATGCATTACCTACATTATTAACATGACTGCTGATGTCTGATTTATTTAATAGAGTAGAGGACTTTTCATACATCCACTAGGGAAATAAAAAAATAAATAAGTAAACAAATCTAGCCTTCATTTTTGAGTTTTTAAGAGACCAGGTGGTTTTTTTTAAATTTTTTTTTTTTTTTTTTTTTTTTTTTACATGCTTTATTTGATATATTTGTTAAAATACGTGAAAATTGATGTGTGATTTTCACAGCACAACTTTAAGGTAAAACTCAACTCACCAAGAAAGTGACTGAGAGACTCAGAAGTTGCTATTGGCTGTGAATTAAGCTAACATGAATCATTAAAAATCTCCAGTGCAGGAATACATTATCTTTAAGCCTATGCTGCATCAAATAAATACACATTGTAATGTTCTTATACTTTTAGATAGCTATTTTATTATAATTAATCAATATTATTTTAACGTTAGATTTATTTGGCTGAAAATGAGTACATTGTTTGATGGTATCTGAGCCACAGAAGAGGGTTTTTCATTTATGTGCCTGTATGTATATATATTACATTTATATATGCACATATGTATATACACATACACAAACATTTTCACTCTAGGAATATTAAACTTTTAGTCTTAATGGAACCTCTTTTTAATATAATGTAATAACTGGCAGCAAATGAGTACTGCTGTGAGAATTTACATCATTTGTGCATATTTGTTATAAAGAACAAGAAAAATATATTTATTTATAGCATACCAACCTCTTTCCCTAAACATCTGACCTTATGAACATATTGGATGATATATTTCATTACTTAGTGTAAAATTACACCGATTTTTGAGCTGAAGCCCGACAAGCTAGAGTTTTAAATGGTAATCAGCAATAATGTATTGCTTGTACCTTAATGTCACTATTGGTGATTTAGTGATTAATTATCTGGCTGCCATGTAGAGCTTAAAATAATCTAAATGCATAAGGTAAATTAGTTGATCAGGAGAAAAGTCTGTCATGCAAATTCAGTTCTTACAGAACCTTTCTGTCACACTCATCAATGACAGCCTAAGTGGGTCACCAGAGTGGATGGCCCCTGTTAATTTATTTTCTCAGACATGCAATA
This sequence comes from Oxyura jamaicensis, assembly GCF_011077185.1. Classification (NCBI taxonomy): domain Eukaryota; kingdom Metazoa; phylum Chordata; class Aves; order Anseriformes; family Anatidae; genus Oxyura; species Oxyura jamaicensis. The sequence continues at coordinate 6,992 of NW_023303684.1, read as the reverse complement.
CATATTCATGATATCCTGCTGTTTGTCTGTCACCTCAAAGAAACTCTCCATCTCCTCCAAATTATAATTAATGAAAATATGCACAGTTAGGCTTAGGGGCTTGGAAAAAGAGATACTAGTATTATGTTGCAGGGGGTTGCAAGGTATTGGTATCAGCTGTTTCTTGCTAATGTGTTAGAGGAAAAAATATTACTTTGCTTGGTGTGCTTTCTTCCTTCTTCTAAATGTCAAATCTAAAAGATTATAAAAAAAAAAAAAAAAAAAAAATAAAAAAGTGGTAACACACACATATATATAAAAACACATGTACATAGTGTATGGAAACATTTCTCACAGATGGGCATTTAGGACAATATTGGTCTAATCTAAAGATTATTACTTATTTATTTATTTCCAGGCCATTGCAATAGAAGACCTATATGGAAGCTATCCACACAAGCTACACTTTTCAAAACTGTACTTGCTTATTTACCTGGGTTGAACACTTTTGATGATTAAGCCTTTTTAGCCAGAATTATTTCCTGTCATCACTGCAGCACTTTATTATATCAGAAAATATACATTGTGTATATTTAATATATTACTGACTTGAACAAATGTACCTCATACTCAAATTTGTGAAAATACAAGTAAAACCATGCCAACCAATGTACATTGCTAAACAAGTAATGGTAATAACAATTAGATAAATAGTAGTCACATGATAAATTGCTAAACCATGCTATAAATAAAATTAATCACATGCTTCTTCTATTTATAAGTTACATTTGAGTGTCTCTTCACGGAAGATGCTGAGAAGGCGGAGATACTGAATGTTTTCTTTGCTTCAGTCTTTGCTTGTGCTTCAGTCTTTGCTTTTGCTTTGTGAGGACAACCTCACGGGACTCCTCGTCCCTGGAAAGAGGACAAAGGGTCTGGGAAATGGAGCCCCCCCCCCCCCCCCCCCCCGGTAGATGTAAGAGTGCTTCGGGAATGTCTGAGTGGGCTCAATGCACACAAATCCATGTGTCCCAATGGGATGCATCTGCGTGTGCTAAGGGAGCTGGCAGATGTGGTCGCCGAGCTGCTCTCTATCATCTTTGAAAGGTCCTGGAGAACAGGTGAGGTGCCTGAAGACTGGAGGATAGCCAATGTCACTCCGGTCTTCAAGAAGGGCATGAAGGAGGATCTGGGAAACTACAGGCCAGTCAGTCTCACCGCTGTCCCTGGAAAGGTGTTGGAGCAGCTTGCTGTGGATGACATCTCCAAGCAATTGGAAGAGAAGAAGGTTATGAGGAGTAGTCAGCATGGATTCACCAAGGGGAAGTCATGCTCGACCAACTTTGTTGCCTTCTATGATGGCATCACCAGCTGGGTAGATGGGGGGAGAGCGGTGGATGTCATCTACCTTGACTTTAGCAAGGCTTTCAATACTGTCTCCCATGACATCCTAATAGCAAAGCTGAGAAAGTGTGGGATAGATGAGTGGACAATGAGGTGGGTTGAGAACTGGCTGACAGGCCGAGCTCAGAGGGTGGTGATCGGCAGAGCAGAGTCTGGCTGGAGGCCTGTGACTAGCGGTGTTCCCCAGGGGTCGGTGCTGGGTCCAGTCTTGTTCAACATCTTCATCGACGACCTCGATGAGGGAATAGTGTCTGCCCTCAGCAAGTACGCCGACGACACAAAGCTGGGAGGAGTGGCTGACATGCCAGAAGGCTGTGCTGCCATTCAGCAAGAGCTGGACCGGCTGGAGAGATGGGCAGGAAGAAACCAGATGTGGTTTAATAAGAGCAAGTGTAGAGTCCTGCACCTGGGAAGGAACAACCAGAAGTATCAGTACAGGCTGGGGGACGACCTGCTGGAAAGGAGCTCTGAGGAGAAGGACCTGGGGGTCCTGGTGGACGACAGGTTGACCATGAGCCAGCAGTGTGCCCTCAAGGCCAAGAGGGCTAAAGGGATCCTGGCGTGCATTAAAAGGAGGGTGGCCAGCAGGTCAAAGGGAGGTGATCCTCCCCCTCTTCTCTACCCTGTTCAGGCCTCACCTGGAGTACTGTATCCAGTTCTGGGCTCCCTGGTACAAAAAAGACAGGGATCTCCTGGAAAGAGTGCAGCGGAGGGCCACAAAGATGATACGAGGCCTGGAGCATCTTTCCTATGAGGAAAGGCCGAGAGACCTGGGTCTGTTCAGCCTGGAGAAGAGAAGACTGAAGGGGGATCTTATCAATGTGTACAAATACCTGAGGTGTGGGAGACAGAAGGATGTAGCTAACCTCTTCTCAGAGGTTTGTGGGGATAGGACAAGGGGCAATGGCCACAAGATAGAACACAGGAAGTTCTGCACCGACATGCGAAAGAACTTCTTCACGGAGTGACAGAGCACTGGAACAGGCTGCCTAGAGAGGTTGTGGAGTCTCCTTCTCTGGAGATATTCAAGGCCTGTCTGGACACCTACCTGGGCAGCCTTCTCTGAGGATCCTGCTTTGCAGGGGGTTGGACCCGATGATCTTTCGAGGTCCTTTCCAACCCCTACAATTCTGTGATTCTGTGATTCTGTCTCATCTTTTTCCTGCCACTAATCCATCTCCTCTAAGACCGGTTTAAATATTCCAGACCTCTGAACAGCTTCAGACAACTGCCTATTCAGTTGAATAAAAAATAGAAAATCTTACTGCCAGAAAAGCAATTTTTCCAAATTGTGTAGTTTTATAGCACTTAAAAATAATAATAATAATAAAAAAATGTGTAACTCTGAGTCCTGGGAAATTTGTGTGTCATTTTGCAGTGTGTCATGCTGTGCTCTTATCTGAGTCACAGGTTTACTTTCAAAAAGTTATGGTCAATTTGGTACTAATAATATCTTTGTATCGATACTATATTTACTCCCTGTTAATGAATGGCAATGGAATTAACTAGTACAATTGTGCAAAAATACAGATAATTTTAAATATTAAATTTAGGTATGTGGTTGCAGCCCTTTTGAATTCTGGTCATAAGGAGGGTCTTTAGACAGGAGAATAATGGATACAACCATTTTTAAACAGTTGGAAAATTTGAAAAAATATTTATTATCTCCTGTTAATAATATGTGACAAATTCATGACAGTGAAGTAGAAGGATTTTATTGCTGACCTGCATGACTTACTTGTGGATTTGTCACTCATAAATAATGTATTCAGCCCCAACTCCTGCCACTGAAACATTTATACCAAAACACATCATTGTGTATGTTATATAAATATTTATTATGATGAATTATTAAAATGAGCAATGAATATTTATTCTTCTTGCAGTGTGAGTATATGCATGTATGTATGTTCTGTGTTAATACAGATATAGACATGCAAATGTATTTAGGTAGCTCTATACACATGGACATACGTGTCTGTGTCTTCACATGTATGTATATTCTCATGTATATCATCCATTCATACGTATGTGCACAGCTAGATTTATTAACACACTTGTAACTTTGGAAGGCTGTAAGCCTGCTTTTCATAGCTGTGCATTATTTATAAATAGAAGTATCTACATGAAAGGTGGAATTATGTACATTTGATTTTATTATTATCATTATTATTATCATCATCTTCATCATCTGTGATTAATTCTGACAGGATCATGGCTTAGCTGCAACTATCATAACAAAGCAGGGCAAACGTCTCAGCCAAACAGTATCCAGGTCTCCAAGAACACGACGTCTTTCATTAGCCAAGATTTACAGCACAGGAGAATATTTTCAGTCACTGTTTTCATACAATGTTTTTCTGCTTATAGATAGATAAATAAATAAATAAATAAAATATAAAAAACTATATAGCTTTTGTGATACCCAAAATTCATTTAAAGTGTTAGATTGTGATTCAGATGACTCCCTACAACAGATGCCTGTTGAATCCTGGAGCCTGTCTGAATACATCTATCTAATCATATCTGATTTCATAGACTGCTGGAACATTTTTTAAAAATTTGCCAGGAAGTCATATGACAGCATAGACAGACAGAATAGAGAAAAACCTATGACCATTGCTAGGGGAGCACAGACGAGGGAAAGAGCTTGGGAACCAGACATGAAATGCATTTTCCAGTCTCTGAGAAACTTTTCATACCAATGTTGCACACCATGACATAAAACATTCCAAAGCAGCATACACACTTGAAATATTAATAGGAATATATCGAGCTCCATAGACTGCCCCTTATTTCCCCCACTTGCTATGTACAAAGAAAAGGATTAACACCACTGGCAATATTTGTGTCAGGCCATACTGATTAATTTAATATTCTGATTGGATGAGCAGCAGAGCTTTAATGGCTGTTAACTTTCTGGCAAGCAGTGCTGAGAAGGTGATAATGAGATTAACATTTGGAGGACCTGATTTGCTTTTGCACTGTATTTAATTACTACTTTGACACCAACTGGTATGCTCTATGGATTGTGCAGATATGCCAATAGATATCCATATTTTTTAAACTATAATACTTGCTTTAAATAAATGTGTTAAAAGCTGTAATTTCAAAAATACTTTGCACGAGAGGTGAAAACTATGTAATCTTACACTTGATTAAAAAAGGATTGATTAGCTAAGAAAGTTATACATTAAAGTTTAGGTAATAGAGGAAAAAAGTAAGAATTGCCAAAAGTCAATCTGACTAAAACTTTGCAAAGGAAATTTTTTAAAAAGTTGAAAAGCTCCTGAGTTCTATCAATAAAGGTGGAACAGAGCAGAAAGGAGACTTTAATGCAAGCAAGTTTGAGTAAAGATTTGAAAATATCTTGAAAGTGGGTAGGTAGGTAGGTAGGGAAGGAAGGGAGGGAGGAAGGGAGGAAGAAAGGAAAAGGGAAGGAAAGAAGGAAGGGAGGAAGGGAGGAAGGACGGAACATCATTTGATTGTCTTCAAGAATATTCTGTAGGAGCTTAATAATATCATACAAAGATGAGACTAAATTTTGCAAGACAAAGTAATTAAGGATATGGGGTAAACAGAACATGGAAAAATGCAGCTTTTTCCCAAATCCACTGATGATTGACTAACCTGATTTTCTGAGCAAGTGGAAGGTGACATTGACTAGCCATGGATGAAAGGAGAATGGACAACAGGTGAGGCTTTCAAAATGTAAGGAATTTATTACAGAGATAGTGATTGCTCTTGGGACTATTTTTATTGTCCTTTTTTAAAAAAAGATATTATTGCTGAAGGCAGGAAGATATTTGCTGAATTAAAGTTTGAATTTAGATATAAAAACTTATATTGTTGTTACTTGATTTACCACAAATTTCATCAGAAATTTACCACAAATTTCATTAGAAAATTCTGACCTGCATATTGGATGTATCAATATGCAGGTCAGAATCTGAGGAAGCAAAATGTTTTAAATATAAATCTTCCAAATGCACAGTCTGTACTCATATACACTATTCTCAGTTTTAATTACCTCAGCCTCCACAACGGAAACTCAAGAGAGACCTCCTTTAGATGTCTATTGTTTCAGACCCAACTTCAAGCTGAAACAATCATTGTGGAAATACCAAAGCACACTGGGATTGCTAATACATACTGAGTATGTCCTTCAGGACCATTCTCATCTCAATAGCAGATGTGTTGGAAAGCAGGAAATAGGGAAAGAATCCAATTGACATCTTACACAAAAGCCCATTTTACTGTTCTACAATGGCAAATGCAATTTTCACACACTATGTAAGTTCATTTGCACTTTTAGTGCAGTGGAAAAGGCCTTAGGCTAAATGAGAACTAGGGCTTTTACTTCAGGTGCTGCTGTCTCTTCCTAATAACTGATATCCCTTGCAGCTCTCTTCTTCTGCTGATAAAGTAAGTGTGGTCTCAATATCAAAGGTCAGGCTGTGATACTCAGGAGAGCCTCTAGGATGATTTTATTATTCTTTCATTGATTAATTATGTGATATTAGGCATATTACTTATGTTTGCCTCACATTTATAATATTTTCCTCCTTCACAACACTGAAAAATTTACTCACTGATTTGGGACCAGTTATATGAAATCACAGCACTCGTTGTTGGCGTAATAGATACTAGCTAGCAGTGATTTGCAGATCTCCCCACTATATTCCCATCAGTTTTGCACAACCTGATACTTTCAGAAGAGATCATCCAGTCTCATCCTTTGCTACTGTTGCAGCTTTGATGTCAACTTCACAGAAGCCATTTGTCATAACTTCAAAGCTAAAACAGGCAAATGGGACAGACACAGCCCTGAGCCAACTGAAGGAGGGTCTATTGAACTGCTGTGACTAGATATGTAATAGAGGAGATTGTGATAAAGGTTTCTACAGCATTGTTCAGGAAATCTGCCATCAGCCCGGTGTGCCGGGAACACAATGTACTTGCTGCACAAGTCCAGGAAAGAGGCAAAAAATCTGGTATTTTGGGGGATTCCTTAGATTTGTTGTACTTATGTCATGGCTTTCATCTACAAATACAACCATGATTTTTTAATGTCCATAAGCATAAAGAACATTTTCAATGTGAAACTGATTAAGCCATAACTTTCTACACTTCCTTCAAATTCCTTTCTGAATGACCAGGGCTCATTTTGCTTTCAACTGCAAACGTCTCAAGATCAACATAAGAAATACATTTCAGTGAGTCTAGAATGAAATTCATAATCACTGACATTTAAGAAATTGCGTAAACTTTGCTGCTAGGTCTTGAACTTTTGGTTCAAATCCATGGTGCATTCCCAGGAAATCTTAAAACTGAAAAAAAAAAAAAAAAAAAAAAAAAAAAAAGACAGGAAAATGTCTACTGTGCAGCTGGAAAGTGTCCAGGCAGAATTGTGGTTCTTTGGCAACATAAAAGGAAAATTATCACAAATTTTTAGAATGATGTTGCTTTCTTGCTGACTGATCAGTAGTAAAAGTATTCTTCAGGATTGTTTTACAGAAAAAGCTCTCAGGAAAACATTGCAGACAGTTTTTCTGAGTTACTGAGAGAATCAAGTAACCTTGCACTTTTTTTTTTTTTTTTTTTTTTTT
>NW_023303683.1:1808-2978 GCF_011077185.1 Oxyura jamaicensis | reverse complement strand
CACGAGCCATGCCTGGGCTGAAACACCCGGGGCTCGTTTCAGCTCTGTGAGCACCCCGGGGTGCTCGGGCTGCCTGGGTCCCAGTTTGGGTGCTGGGGTGCCACCCCTGCCTTCTGCCCCTGCACGGGTCTGGAGGGATGGAGCCCTGCAGAGGAGGGGACATCACCTCTGTCCCCATCACCGTCCTTGTCCCCACCTGGTAAAACCTGCCCAGCTCCAGGGCCTGGCCACCATCCAGGTCGAAGCGGGTGCGCAGCGGGGTGCGGGGCACCTCCTCCGGGTAGGGCGCGGGGGGCTGGGGGCTCCGCGGCTGCGTCATGGTGGTGGTCCTGGGCTGTGCAGGGTGACGGGCCTCCCACACCTGCGTGGGGAACTCCTGGTCGGATTGCCCCTGGTGAGCATCCTTCCCTGCCTTCCCTGCCCCCCAAATCACCCGGGGACAGGGTTTGGAGGCAGGGAAGGGCTGCACGTACCCATTTCTAACACTTCTTTTGCCCAACATTCATTACTGGGAAGCTCCCCGAGCCCTTGGCATGCTCACAGCCGAGATTCCAGTTATCACTAATAACCATTGTCCAAAAAGCGTGGTCCCCCAGAGGGCCCTTAGGGTTCCCCATGGGTTCACCCGGATGATGGAAATGCATCCTCTACGTCCTCGCTCTGTGCCGTCCGTGCTCCCCCCCAAATCCCATTTCACAGGGCCAGGGAAAGCCATTAAGGACCCAGGGGATTCATCCAGACCTGCTCACCCTGGGGGAGTTTTTTTTTCCCTCGTTTTCGGACGCAGCGTGGCCGCAGTTTGCTTTTTGCCAGGGGGAAAAGGAACGGGAGAGATGTGGCAGCAAACAAACCCCCTCCAGGGTGAAAGCACCCGGAGTCCTTCAGCCAAAAGCCAGCAGGGGGCTGCCGACGGGGTGCTGGGCCGCAGAACGATGCTCCCAAACGAGCAGGGGAAAACCATTTATAAACGCAGGCGTATCCTACAGCCACAGCTCATGCTCAGGGCGCAGCAGCAGGTCGCTGCCAGCCAGGCACGTAGCCCTGCTAGCCAAAGCCCACGGGCAGGGGGCACCTAAGGGGGGGATGCCGGGGGTGCTGGGGCAGCCTGCGGTGATTTGGACAGGCCCTGAGCGCAGCTTTGCTTATAAAAACCAAAGGGGGGGGGGGGGG
>NW_023303683.1:0-1708 GCF_011077185.1 Oxyura jamaicensis | reverse complement strand
GAGGCCGCCTGGGGATGGGAGGGGGACAGGGGGCAGGGGGAGGACAAGCAGGAGCTCGGTGCTGCTCGCAGGGGTGAGGGGGGTTGAGGATCTGTGCAGGATCCACGTGGGGTGCAGGATCCCCAGGACAGGGTGCAGGATCCCCAGGACAGGGTGCAGGATCCCCAGGACAGGGTGCAGGATCCACTCAGGGTGCAGGATCCCTAGGACAGGGTGCAGGATCCCCAGGACAGGGTGCAGGATCCCCAGGACAGGGTGCAGGATCCACGCAGGGTGCAGGATCCCCAGGACAGGGTGCTGGATCCCTAGGGCAGGGTGCAGGATCCACGCAGGGTGCAGGATTGATGCCAGGTGCAGGATCCACACGGGGTGCAGGATCCCCAGGACAGGGTACAGGATCCACACAGGGTGCAGGATCCACGCAGGGTGCAGGATCCCCAGGACAGGGTGCAGGATCCATGCAGGGTGCAGGATCCCCAGGACAGGATGCAGGATCCCCAGGACAGGGTGCACGATCCACACAGGGTGCAGGATCCACACAGGGTGCAGGATCCCTAGGGCAGGGTGCAGGATCCATGCAGGGTGCAGGATCCCCAGGACAGGGTGCAGGATCCATGCAGGGTGCAGGATCCCCAGGACAGGGTGCAGGATCCCCAGGACAGGGTGCAGGATCCACGCCGGGTGCAGGATCCACGCCGGGTGCAGCCCTTACCCACCGCAGGCGCCCACAGCCCAGCCTGGATCCCTCCCGTTCTGCCCAGCCAGCTCACAAACACCATCACCAGGCAACGGGGTTGGGGGGGGGGCAGCACCATCCCCCCTAGACCTTTCCCCCAACCCACCTTCTGCAGGAAAAGCCCCAATTTTTCCATTTTTTTAAATGTTTTTTTAGTTTGGGGGGGGGGTGGGGGGTGTTTGGCTTTAGGCAGCTAAAGGTGAAAGGGGAACCGCGAGCTCCAGGACAGTAACTGGGGACCTGTCCCCAAAAACTTCGGGAAAAGGGTAAAACACCCCCGCGGAAGCAGTGCAGACAACGACTGCACACACAGACAGAGGCAGATTGGGTTAAAATCATGTAAAAATGCCATTAGGCTCGCAAGGACGAGCGCTCGAGCTTGGGGACATGCGGGAAATGGAGGGGCCGGTCTTTATTTGAATCTTGATCTGATGGGTCTGAGATACTGCAGATAATAAATGAATAAATAAAATAAAATGAGAAAAACAGGAGAGAATGAAAAGAAAAAGAAAAGGAAAGAGAAATCCAGAGGCCTTCCAGCACCTGCATCGTGCTGGGATTTGCGGCTCTGACTTTGGAGATGTCCCGGCCCCCCTCTCCCGGCCAGAGCACGACCCAAATGCTCGAGCTCTTGTGGCTGCCTTGCCCGTTTCCCAGTGAAACGTGGATTCATCCAGCGTGGGTCTGGAGGGAGTCAGGGGCGGTTTGATCCATCCCATAGCAGTTTGCTACCGGGAACCTCGTGGAAAATCACCGTGCGCCCTCACAGCCGGCTCCTCGGCGGGGCGCGTGGGTTAGGGAGGCTGGGTGTGTTAGCTGTGCTGGGTTCAAGAGAATGGGAAAGCCTCCGTATCAGAATTTGTAAAAAAAAAAAAAAAAAAAAAAAAGGAAAATAGAAAAGGAAAAAGTCCCCACGGAGGGAGCCGCTGCAGTGCTGAGGCTGCCGGGCAACAGGATCAGCTCTGGCATTTA
>NW_023303682.1:0-8990 GCF_011077185.1 Oxyura jamaicensis | reverse complement strand
GCCGGAGCTCGGCCTTCCTCACGGGACTCTTGGTCCCGTGGCAGCCCGTCGGCTCGGCTCGGCTCCCGAGCGGCTCGGCCCGGCCCGGCCCGCGGCTCCGCCCCGCCGCGGCTCAGGGCCCGGGGCAGGGGGCGCAGCCCGGCCGAGGCCGCGGGAGGGGAGCCGGGCCCCGCCTGGGCACGGGGGGCTGCCACGGGACCAAGAGTCCCGTGAGGAAGGCCGAGCTCCGGCCTCGGCCTCTGTACGGAAGGTTTTAAGGACGATACGGAAACAGCGCCTTGGGATACTGGGGTTAACCGAAGCCTTTCGAGCCAGGGGAAGCTGGAATGCCCGCAAACTTTATCTGTTGTCTCCACGCTCTTGGCATGCAGGCTTCTTCACAAACACACCCGAACCCCAAAACAGAACCCACCCTAGTTATCAGAAACTCCATTCCCTTACCTGAGATCACTCTGGGTAACCCCTGTAGACCTTACAGCTGGCCTAAATAAGATCTCGCTTCCTATCCCCTCCCTCAGTCACTAACCGGTCTGAAAGACTGGAAAGCCGGGGGAAGGGCCTTCAGTATTACAGCACTGTTAAATCCCAAATTCTACAGGACAGGCAGACACATGCATTCATAAAAATTTAAAGTAATTGTATACATGCGCATACAGACGGTAAGAAGACGTGCAAAAATAAAACAGCAAGTGCTGTGCACACATCTGAAAAATCATTGTGCTTAATAGTTATGGCGTTAATATTAGAACTTGTTGAATGTATACAAGAGGAATTTGTCACAGGCATATTTTTTAATCTAACAGCTGTTTAAATACCACTCTCAAAATCATGTATGTTGACCCCAGGTGTGAATGCAACACTGATATGCAGCCACTTCCCCCCACTACCACCACCCTACTCATACCATAGGCTTTCTGCTGCTCAGTGTCAATACTGGGTCAAAAATACTTAATTTGCTGCTGTATTTTCAGCTAAATTTGATGTTTGTACCTGTTTTTTTGTTTTTGTTTTTTGTTTTTAGCATACTGAATTTACTACATTTTATACCTGCACTATTGCCCAGGCAAAAGATGGCCAATCCCAAAGTTACATCAGCTAAAACCACAAAGAGCTCTCTAACACAGCATAGAAGAATGGGGCTATGCTCCCAGGTACCCCTCAGGTACTGTGTGTATAACAAAATTTGGGAAAAAAAAAAAAAAAGAAAAAAAAAAAAAAGAGAGAGAAAGAAAACTGCAGGCCTAAACTAGTACCATTTACCTGACTGCTTTTGGGTTTGCTGAATTGCAATAGAAGAAATGCAGCCCTATCCATCAAAGTTGTGGAAAACCTACTTAATCTCCTAGCTGAACTTAAATGACAATGACAGTGACTAACACCTTATTTTAGCTCTAGGAAAAGTTGTCGCTGTCCTGTCCATCGTCATTCCAAGCACATCAGCTGTATTGTCTTGTGTAGGAAACTCTATGAGGATGATACTTAGATTCCATATAGTGACAAAGTAACTACACATTGCTTTTCAGTATTTACATTGCCCCAAGCATTTTAAATGTATATTCCAACTACAGGTGTTCGGAAGAAATCACTCAGGCTCCTGTCACAGCAGCAGAATAAGCATGCTGAGGCTGGAACAGAAGCATGTCACAAGTTCTGGTTACAGCACTGTGGGATATTGCCCGGGGTTCAAGGCAGAGAGTGTGTGTTGTTGGAAGAAACTGCGTGACTGGATCTAATATACCATTTAATTTTACTGAGTCTGGAAGTAAGCGGTGGTGTCTGACTATCTGTTACAATGATGAACATGATATATAGCTATAGGTAGAGATACAAATACACATCACCTTTGAAACAAAATTGAGTTTTGATCTCTGTATAGCACAGATGATAGAAGACGGTCTGAATGATTTGCTCTTTCCCATGGTAATATATCCCTGTGGCAATTATTTTGAATAAAAATGATCTAGTATTGCTTAATTCATGGTCTTTGTGATATTAAAACTTAGAATATCCTTACCCAAGAAAATCTTAAATTTGAGTTGCTCGCTCATTTCAGAATCAGACAAATTTGTTTTATCACTGATTGTGCTACTCTGAAGGAGATGAAAAAGCGAGTTTGCTTTTTAATCACTTACAAATAGAGAATTTTAACCCCAAGAAAAGATTTTTTACACAAACTCACATGCATAATAGCACATGGAAGACAGAATAGACTTGGGATATTTCAATACATTATCTGAATGGCTTTCCATCTCCCACTGAATACCCCCAGCAGCGTATATCGATAGAACTGCATACATCGCAGAGAGTAAAATTGTCACAACCTGCAGGAAAGAATTACGAAAATTGTGACAACCTGCAGTAAAGAATTACGCTGGGCATTAACAGCCCAGTTTTGAAAAGGTATAAAATAAATTTAGATGGATGTTTTCTATTTCCATTAACAGTCATCCTGGTCTTTCCCGATAATTCTTATGATTTTTCGCTACAAATTAGTCACAAAATTGGTTTTGTACAGGCAGACTTTTATGCCTAATTGAGGTTCTGCTTGACACTACCATGCACTGGGGGCCGACTTCCGTAACAACAAATTGCTATTTTTGGCTTGGTTTCTTCAGTTGTTGCAAAGAGGAATTTTGCAAGTCTCCCCAGCTAACCCTGTAGTTTTGAATTGATTGCCTAGATTAAAATCAGTTTAACAGACCGGGGTATTGAAAATTTCTACGACTTTCACAAAAATGAAACAGGGAAAGACCAGAGCTTGAAAATCTGTGAGAACTTCTCCCCAAGTGATTGACATGTTCACCAGTTTCTACCGTCTAGTAGAGCAAACCAGCAGATGATTCCGAAATGCTCCCCAGAAGAGACTGTGAAAGAAATAGGATTTGTTCACGTACACGAGGAGATAATAAAAAGTCTTCTTTGTTTCAGCTAAGGGATTTTTTTGAGCTCTGTGAGAACACTTGATGAAGCACCCCACTGCCATACCTGATCCCAGACCCCAGGATCACATATATTATAATACAAGATGGGAGGAAAAGCTGGCACAGGTCTCCCTGGATCAAGAACGGTGTCAGGGGAAGAATGGAAGATCAAGGGAGGCAGTAGTAGAACTTGAAAAAATATTTAGAAAAATACTGTTGGTGAGTTACTCCTCTATTTTTCTTCAGAGTCTTTAAAATGTTTTCTGTAAATAGTAAATAACTAGTCCACCCTGTATTAAGACATGACACTGCAAATTCTCACATACTGCCCCCTACCTCTGTTGAAATTAAACTGCAAGAAGATAGAGCAAGTCATCTTAAAGCTTCTAAAATGATCTTGGAGCTAGGAATATCAGAATTGCTGTAAAATTTGGAAAACTTGTTTTGAGGTTCTCTTTAAAATTCATTCAATAAAAACAATATTATGATGAAAACAGCTTTAAGAAATCCAAACTACTTTTTTTTTTTTTTTTTTTTTTTTCCAGAATATGTGTATAATCTATCAGTTAGGTAGCCATTCTGAACATACATAGAATTAAGCATAAAATAGCAAAAGACAGTGCAGTGTCTTTTCTTTCACTCTCCTCTCCTATCCCTAAAATAGGGATAATGCACATTTGAAACCTGGAAAACTTAAAGAAGAAAAACTGATGCCAAGACTTTCCAGATCAAATAAACAGCTGGGGAAAGAGAGGAGTGATAAAGGCACACATTACACATAATTATAAATACCGTTTACAGTGCCTGTGCACATCAAGGATTTTCCCTACTACTGAAGTGGGTACCCCAGGTACTAAAAACAATTTGTAGTTACCATTATGTAGCAGAAACATACCCAAATAAAAGACTTTCAGTAAATGAACACATTACTTTGATGTCATTCTTACTCATTTTTACCTAGTAAGCCTGCTGTCACACATCAATTAACAAGGCAAATTAGAGTGATAACAATACGTAATATGTTCATATGGAACAGACAAGTTAATCGCACGCTGCTTTACAGCTTGCAGCTAAAGTAAGGGCTCTGATTTTTCAGGTTCCAAAATTCATCTTTAAATACCCAGCTCTGAAGGCTGGGATACAGAGCCTCTGACACTGAGCACTACTCACTCTGCATTACAGACACGCAGCCATCCCATCGTGTTAGGTGACAAGGAGCATCGGTCTCTGACATCCCTCCCCTGGGGCTCTCAGGACGATCATTCTTCTCCGGCTGGCATCACAGGGATGCAGGCACAGGCAGCGGCTGCTTCTGCGCGGGCAGGAGGCTGAATCGCTGACAGCTTCACTGATGGGTTTCTCTATCGCATGTAGGAAGCCAGAGAAGAGGCACAGTCTTGTCAGTGTACATGATTTGTACGGAAAAGAAAGCCTTTTCCAGAATTAACCACATACCCTGTGACTCTCCGTGCTGTTTTCCTGGCGGTCATGGAGTCTGTCCCCTCACCACTACAGCCTGGGTTCACACCCTGGAAAAGATCCCTTATTTCGGTGAAGCTTCTCTTCTACATATATTCGAGTTTTCAGTACCCTTACAGCCGCAATCAAGGATTCTTTCACCAGTAAATAGAAATTTCACCATGTTATTGCACATTCATGTGGACCTACCCTAGTTTTAAAGTGTCCGCCCTGAGTTCTGTTAGCATCATAGCCACTCTGCAGCTCTGAAGGCCGTACCCCTCCAAAAACCTCTTTTGGGGTGAAGGTAAGTGCTCGGGGTGGAGGAGACTGTGCTGCTAACAGACACCATGGAGCTGGTTAAGCACACAAATGCATTTAAACCAGCTCGCTTCCTGTGGTTTAGAACTACCTTAATATTTAGCTGGTGTTCCTGGCAGGCTCTGGGATCAAAATAATCACTGTGTTTACAATGGCACATTTACCCTTGGCTCAGACTGGCGTGAAACCAGGTCCCACGTGGTCTTTCTCTTCAGTGAGGGACACTGGTGACCTGCTGGGACTCTCTCACCTGGTCACGTCCCTGTCTTTCTATATGTCTCAGGCCACCGTGGCACCTCGGTCTAGCTGCTCTCTGCCTCCAGCACTCCTCAGCTTTGTCCCCTCAGGGATGAAAATGCCTCGGTCTTACCGAAGAGGCTGCTGTCAGCATACACGCGTGAAATGCAGTTCTTGCAGTGTGTAAGGTAACTGACTGTCCAACGGGGCCTAATCCTACCGTTACGGTTTTATAAGTTACTTACATCATTGCATACTAAAATCAATCAGTTTGGACAAAAGCAAGCTCCACCTGAATCCAAATGCACACCGTGTTCAAGCCTGCTACCGGTGCGAGGTTTGGGCTGAAACAGACCATCGACTCTGCTGGGACTCGGTAAGGCTGAAACCAAAACCCCGAGCACACCCCCGAGGACACGGGAGTCCTCCACGTTTGCTGTCTGACTCTCAGGCTGTTAAAGATAAGCTAAGGCATATTTGCAGAATCCACCAGCATAAAGTCTGAAGCTTCTCTCTCGTAATGTGGGAAAGGTTTCTTGTATAATGAATTTCAGGGGCAGAGGGTTTGAGAACTAGCGATGTGCTCTTACAGAGCAAACCCTCTCGTGTTATGGACAGGGCTTACATAGAGGAAACTACCCTCCGTCAGTACAGCTTACAGCTCTGCGTTGCTTATGGAATCACCACGCCAGAGGGAGAAGCAGATGCAGTCTGCATCCATGGCCGAGTTTTCACTCATCTCATGGAAATATTGCCAAACCAGAGGAGTCACCCATTCCTGTCTATCACATCAGGGTGTCCTGACATAGCACAGAGGACAGACACCACGGCTCCTTTCTCCCCCATCTCAGGCCTAGGTCTGTGGCTCAGGGCACTTTGCTGACGAGGCCTTCCCTCGTCTTTTTAGGAAGGGCACCAACAGGCAACACGACGTAAGGAAACACAAACAGTGATGCACTTTGCACAAGGTACGCTGAAGCCTTTTTATTTGTATTTTTAAACGTTTTTAACGAATACTCTTGTGACACTTTCCCCTAGGCAGAGGAGGAAGAGGAGGAGGAGCCCGGCCCACGGCTCCCTCCTCCCTCAGACGCTGCCCGGGGGGCACGGGGCTCCCCCACAGCGCCGCGGGGTGCCCCGTGCCCGCCGCCATCCCGCCTCGCCCCGCTCTGCGCCGCGCGCGCCGTGCCCCGCTGCCCTCCCCGCGCCCCCTCCCGCGGGGTGCAGTGGAACGTCCCTGCCTTGCGCAAAGCTGCCGGCGGGCCTTGGTACGGTCCGGAAGGGGGGGAGGCGGGGGGGAGATAGAAGCAAGACAATGAGGGCGTGCGTGGCCTTGTGGGTAAGGCCTTGGGAAAAGAGGTGAAACAGTTGTACAGAGATCCCTGGTGGTCTAGTGGTTAGGATTCGGCGCTCTCACCGCCGCGGCCCGGGTTCGATTCCCGGTCAGGGAAGTAACTGTTTTTCTCTGCCACGCCATGACCTCTCAAACTTCTTTATACTTTTCGTTTTGCTTTCAAAGTTCAAGGAACATCCAGTCCTGCCTTCACAAAAATGTCTCTGCGATGCTATATTTTCACATGCAGAGTTTCTAGTACCCAGTGGGCAGAGCTGCTGGCCAGCACGTAAATACAGTATTTTCCTCTTTTTGGCTGCTCTGGCAGCTAAGGGTGCTCCCACACCCCCATGGGTGAGTGGTCACTTGGTGCCCTCCTGGCCTGTGGCAGTGGGGACCCAGGTGAAACACCGGGCACTGACCGCATGGCTGCCCCCGCCATGCACAGGCCTTGTGGCCTAGGAGGAGCCTTGTCCCCTGCTCCTCTGCTGGCCGTGCCTCTCCCTGCTGCCTCCATGGGTGAGGAAGCACCGTTTGTGCGTGATGGAGCACTGGCACAGGTAGCCCGGAGAGGCTGTGGAGCCTCCCTCTTTGGAGATCTTCAAAAGCTGCCTGGACATGGTCCCGGGCACCCTGCTCTGAGCATCACTTCTTGCAGGGGTTGGACAAGATGGCCTCTAGAGGGCCCTTCCAACCTCAGCCACTCATCAACGCTGGCACTAGTTAAGCACTGGGACTGAAAGACGTAAAATAAGGAATTCTATCATCCCTGTAACTGGAGGCTGTTAAAAGCAGGCTCTGTGAGCACCTCATCAAGGGTCTTTCACAGGCTCAGTGGGTCTCCTGAGGTCCCAGTTTTATTATTTCATCTTGGACCTTCCTCCATAATTAACAGCTTACTTGAATTGCTCTGAGATATCCATGTGAGAGTTCTTAGACTTCTCCCTCTTTCTTTGGTCTCAGTGAAATGTGTTACCAAGTTGTTGGAAGTAGTAGCTGTTTTCTATTTCAGAAAGTTATGGGCCACTTTAGAAGCAGGTAAAGTGAATTTCAGCTAATGACTGATCGTCCAGAAAAGGTATAGGTATGGCTTTACAGAGTAATAACAACAACAACAAAAAAAAATAATAATTCCTTTGCTTTTAACTCAGTTTTTGTAGTGGTATATTTGCATGCTCTTAGAAGCATGAGCCCTGCTTTAAAGTAATTTGAGAAAGGTTAATCATAAACAAGATTTTAGACACTTGGAAAAAATCGCTAAAATAGTTCTTGCAGACCGAGAAAGAGTACAGTTTCCAGTGTTTTACTATAAATGGAAACATAACTTTTCCAAAGCCTTTTCAGTCCAGTGCCAGACCTGAAGCTTGCCATTGAACATCAGAGGATGAACATCCACCTTGCAACAAGTGGAAACCAGCCCTCTTTCTGGTTTCCGAATGCTTTGGGTTCCACTGTGGTTGAAAGGTTTGAATTGAAAAGACTCCAGGATAAGTGTTCATCTTCAGCATGGGCCAAACTGTTGTGGTGGTAAAATCATAATTTTTTAAGATTTGAGAGGTCTGGCCAAGAGGTTTGCCCTAACTAAGAGAATATGCCTTTCAGCTGAAGGCTGGAAGCCTGTGATCATTTCCAGGCCCCACTTCTAAGCTGAGCTAGCACCCGCTGTGCTGCTCCAACACGCTCCTCCAAGAGCCCCAAGAACCATCTCGCCATACTCAACACCACCACATCTTCACTTAACTACTCCTAGGGAGGGGTGCTTGGCCTTGTTAACACTGGAACAGTTGTTTTTCCTCAGTTTTTTATTTTTTTTCTTTTTTTTTTTTTTTTCCCTGAAGCAGCACTTAGATTGGATCTGTGCAATCCCTGAGTAGAGAACAGGGGAGCAGAGGGGAGAGATGCTGCCTGGGAATGATCTCACTATGGTCATAGTTCATAAAGCTTCTGTCTGATCTGTCTTAAATTGCACTTACATTATTACACACTTCGCTTATCAATATTCTTTGACACTTGCATTATTACACACTTGAATTAATGATATTCTTCGACACAGTTATGGGGGTTTTAAGATTATCTCCCCGTTTCATGTGCTTCAGATTAACATGTTAGAGGGAAGGAGCAGGGTACTCATTTTAAGAGATGGAAGAAGAATCTCTCCTGTGTTCTTTGTTGTTGTTGTTTTAAATAATAGGTAACTCATGACACTGGAATGCAGAACTCCCAGACAAGGTGGGCTGTTTTGCAGAGGGCAGGCAGTGCAGTGAAAGACACATTACAGGAGCGATCTGGCATGTATCTGCACAGGCTAACAAACTGGTGTTTCAAAATACAAGATCAATATGTTCTTTGGGTATTTATTATTATTATTAGAAGTGTCACATTCCCAAAGTGTAGCTGAATTTTCTCCCAGCTATGATACATTCTGAGATACTGGATCTCAAGTATTTTAGCTTTCACTTATTTTCTTGACCAATTACTTTCTATCTCACAGCAAAGGTCAGTGGGAATACACGACAGTAGAAATAAAGAGGGTAAAAAGAACAATACCTTAAGTATAGATCATTTTAACCAGCAGCTGAGTATCTGGTTAAGACCCTTACCTCTTAGTTTTTATATGTTATTAGAATATTTGGAAAATAGGAGCTTTCAGATCCAAACTTGATCTTTTATTTCTGACATTATTATTATTATTACTGGGGGGGGGGGGGGGGGGGGGGGGG
>NW_023303681.1:0-11683 GCF_011077185.1 Oxyura jamaicensis | reverse complement strand
AAAAGAAAAGAAAAGAAAAGAAAAGAAAAGAAAAGA
Source organism: Oxyura jamaicensis (assembly GCF_011077185.1). Classification (NCBI taxonomy): domain Eukaryota; kingdom Metazoa; phylum Chordata; class Aves; order Anseriformes; family Anatidae; genus Oxyura; species Oxyura jamaicensis. Next base: position 11,647 of record NW_023303681.1, on the reverse strand, counting down.
AAAGAAAAGAAAAGAAAAGAAAAGAAAAGAAAAGAAAAGAAAAGAAAAGAAAAAAGAAAACACTCGTTGAAAGTCTGGCAAAGCTTTAAACAATACTGCCAGTCCCAGTCCCAATCATTAAGAAATACAAATCAATCCATGCAAAAAAGCCTCATAGATTAGCTGTAAAACCGTGATTTTTCAAATAACAGTAAAAGTGGGTGCCTGATTTTGCTTTTTGAGGTGGTTTGGCTTTCTCATTGCATCTTTCCTTGCAAACTTTGCAACTTTGCAAACTTTAGAAACTTTTTCCTTTGAAATGAAAGATGGGCTGCTTATATATTTTTGCTTGTCTCCTGGATCTTGATCTGGATGAAAACATTGAGCACTGAAACAGTCAAATCAAGACAGATGGCAAAACTATATAAGCAGGAGGTAGCAGGATCCTATGATGAAAAACATCAAGGAATTTATCTATAGGTGATAGCACCAGCGTGTCTTTCATGCTCCTGGTATCTCTTATAATAAAACTCCAGCCGATGAATCTAGGCTCTGTGGTTAGTTATGTGCACCTTTCCACTGCTTCTGATAAGATTTCATGGCAAGACGAAGCATGTGATTTAGGAATACTCGGGATAGCAAGAATAAAGCTCTGCTTCTTACCCTGATCTACCTCCTCCATTGAAGCTTGTCTATTTCCTTACCTAACACTGTGATAAGGATCATGGTGAGAGCTGTGGCTGTGGGACACCCGGTGTTATTGCAGCTCAGAAGTGGGGGGCTGGAGACAGACCCCTCCCCATGCCTTCATTCACAACAAAACTACCCACGGCAGGAGGGAGCAAGGAGGAGCTGAAGAGCGTTTTTCTATCACCTGCCCATGAAATAATGGTGAATCCAGCTGACTTTGAATGCTCTTCAGCCAGGCCAGCACCTGAATTGCCCTTGGTGGAAGGGGAGCTGCAGACAGACGTCTCCTGTGTGCGCCCATCTCCGTTCCCACTCTCCTGCTCGCAGGGGCTGTCACGCTAATTGTTACAGGCACTTTTGCCTGCTGACTCTCTCCGCAGAATGTGAACCTCTGTGCAAGATAATATGTGCTGACTTGATATCCAGAGGAGCTGCTGAGAGAAAAAAAAAAGGCACAAAAGGCAATTAGACAGAGGCTTGTTCCTCTACCTCTACTTTCCAGCAGCTTCCCGAGGAGTTTCCTAATATGTAGCTAGTCCCCTTCCAGACTGATTTCTCAGCTGCACACCAACTTTGCCAACTGCAATGCAGGTATCCTAATAGATATGAAACTTCCCAGGGCAAACGTCGCATGGAACTGATAGCACTGCCAGCGAGATACGGGCTGGTGGCCCGATAACAATAAGCCCAGCTATATGGGCATGGAGATGGAAAGAGAGATGCAAAGCGTACAGGGCAGGAATGCCAAATCTTCTTTTTTAAAAAATAGGGGGGTTCAAAGCAAGTATCGGGCACCTGTTGTTACGTGCTAACGGGGAAATCTTTCCACTGGATCCACAGGGCAGGTCTGAGATAAGCAGCTGGAATGATAAGTTATCTCTGTTGCGATTCAGGAAATATAGATGCTTCAGATGCTAATGGCGTGTCAGCAGGGAAACAGACACGCTGCGGACTCGGGTTAAGTAATCCTAGGAAGGTGTTTATTCATGGATAACATTTGCAGAGAAGGTGACTCCCTACCTCGCTTCTGGCTGCCCAGAGGAGCTGCTTATAGCCAAAAATACGCCCGGGGAAGTCAAGCAGCAAGGTGGTGCCAGGTGGGGAGTGGAGACCAGGTGTGACAGCCCCCTGCCAGCATGGGTACACACGGTCTGTGCAGGATGGCACCGTGCTCATCCACCTGCACTGACCACAGCACCACGGCTCAGCCCGGCCCCGTGCAGCACCCTGCTCCAGGAGACAAACTGGGAAGGATGAGGGGTCACCCGTGCGCCCCGCTGCTCCGGGCTGGGTGGGCTGCAGCTAGAGCACGCCTGGCAGGCGCTTGTCCAATCTATTTTCAAAATCCTCCCACTGCCACTCCAGGCAATCTATTCTTGTGCTTTCTAACTGAAAAGTTAGAAAGCTGTTCTTAATGTCTAATCTAAATCATAAGTCAACTTTAAAAATGACAAGCACGGTTAAAAGTTTCAAGATTTTTCCTAATAATAAATGTGGTTTTCATTTTATTTCTCTGTTGGTTGCTGCACATTTAGGGTACCTTCAAATCGCTTTTTAAAGCATCCCTCTAGAATCATGATGTATAGAAACCATATTTTTTATTTCTCACAAGAGCTGAGATTGTCATTTAATTACATAAATCCAGGAGTAGGAGATTTTAGGAGAAAAAAAAAAATGTGATAAAGTCCTGTGAGAGATGCCAACACTTAATTTAGCTGTAGAAGGATTCTTTTTTTTCTTTTCTTTCTTTTCTTTTCTTTTTTTTTTTTTTTTGATCTGTATGCCTCACAGACCCATTGCCCAAAAACGTTCTGAAGTGACAGCAATGTCAAGCAGAAAAGACATCTCACCCATAACTAGTAGAGAAAAAATATCTCAGGTGTGGGAGAGAGGTATTCCTATGTATATGCATACATATTCCTTCATTTACTTCTCATCAAAACCCACTTTAGCTATCCCAATCGTGTGAACATTGCCTTCCATTAGACATTTTGCAGGATCCCATTGAAATAAGTTAATGGAATGGAGGTAGGTGCTTTCTTCCTGCCTTGCCAAAGACGAACAGGTAGAAAGCTGCAACTTTATTCTGGTGCTGGGACTCCAAAGTAACCCTGCTCGCTTCTGCTTCCAGCCTTTCAAAGAGCAGAACATGGGAGAGCCCCTGACGCAAATGCAGAAACACAACAAAAACACAAACTGGAGCTCTGATCCTTTAGGCAAACAGAAACAGATACGAAGGAAAACCACGCTGCCTTACATTTCTGCGTACGTGTGGTTAGCGCTGAATTGGCTCTGGAGAGACCACATTCAAAATTTAGATCCACAAAGCTTGTTATTTTTCACAGGCAACGACTGGCTTTTTAACTAGGGCGTCACGTTAATTGTGGGAAGGGAAGGGAAGGGAAGGGAAGGGAAGGGAAGGGAAGGGAAGGGAAGACCTTTGATTAAAATCAAGAGCACTATCAATGTGGTTTTTTTTCTTTTGTATTCTGGCAAAAGACAAGAAGAACGTCCCAATGCAAGGTCCAGTAGACTTACCTTTCTACAAGTGGAACACCCATTCAGATTCATTGTGTTGGCAATGTGCTTACAATCCAAAGGCATATAATTTCCAAATGGCCTCAGTTTACACCCTCGCTGTGTCTATAGGACATATGGTGTCCTGCTGAAGACCCCAGCTATGCCTGATGAGCTAGTCCTGCTGCTGCAATCAGCCAAACACCATCACCATTATATCTCTTCAGTCTGAAAGCAGTCCCTCTCACTCCATTTTCCACTCCTTGGACTCCACCACTCTTTGCTCCACCACAGATCAAAACTCTACCCATGTCTGCTTTCCCACCATTTCCCAGTCCTATCAAATTGGTGTAACAACTTTTCTTTGTATCCAGGATCTCTGAAGCCATGACCTTTTCCCTCATTGTTGAAGTTCTGGTTGACAACAGAAAATCTTGGCCTACAATATAACAACATTATAACCAAGAATTTTTAACTGGGAGTATCTGTGTGTACAAGAGGCAGCTCCACCATTCCCACCTAAAATGAACAGGGTACATCCAGATAGGAGGCAAAGAAGAGTGATGTCTTCATTTCCTGGCCTTAAAACCAAAACAAGTGGATTTTAAAATTTATTTATTTTTCAGCAGCAATGGATATGGACCACTTCCAACATAATGTATATAGAGTGGTTGATGACCAGATTTTATATATCTTTATTGGATAAATATGTAAGTTTAGTGTAAAAGATGGCTGTAAGAAAAAGGAAGAAATAAAATAACAGAAGAGGAGCACAAGGTGCCATGCAGGAAACATCTGGGGGCTGGCAGAACCCAGTAAAGCCCTGAGTTACCCCTAAGCAGCCCATCCTAACTGCAATGCATCAGTCCACAGAGTGCAGACCAGCAATGTCAGGACTCCGGAGCAAGGAGTGGCTTGGGAACCCTCTTGGCTGCACGAAGAGCTTCCTGTCCTACAGGATAGTGAGTCACTGTGGAGCCAAGGCAGGAAAAGCAGACCGACACAGGGTGCCCTGGGACTGTCTGTGCCAAATGGAAAACCTACTGTCAGCTCAGAAGAGCCTTTACTGACACACCGAGGGTAAAAATGGTGCTTTGCCAACCACCCTCACCACACATCCCCAAACGTGCCATATGGCCACAAGTACTACGAATGAGTCTGCCGCTCCTCGGGTTCTGGTGTGAATTGACAATGAGTCTAACATATAAATTACATCGTCTTTTAACTTTTTGTGATGTATAGCATTGGACAGCTTTGTCTGGGACAATCCATCATGGACTGGTCCTGTTGACATTTTGGATTCTCTCCTATGACCTTGTCCTTTCAGCACAGGCATAATTGTGCTTATGATAATTTTATTCCCAGTAAGGCAGCTATTTTGCACACCTTTGAGTTACAGAATAACTAAGAAGCCAGTCCCCTGCACGGCTGCTGAAGCAAGGCACCTTGAACCCATTAATGCTGAGGCGCAGTCAGTCCAGCGGTGCGGCAGCAAATGGAAGTGGGCAAACTCGCCTCGGTCGGTGCACGTAGGTGGGTTACCTCTGCTTAGTTGAGCTTGCAAATCACTATACCACAGGTGCAATCTCAGCTGGGGGCTCCCTGCTGAGGAAACACTGGCCATATGTTTGTACAGCAGATGACAGAGGGGTCTGCACAACCAAGCCCTCACCATGTGAAGGGGCTAGCAGGCAAAGGAGAGGGACCCAGGCTTGTTCCCTCAGCCCAGCTCACATGCAAAGAGCTTCCCATTCCACACAGAGAGCATTAGGTTCAGGAATCTTTGCTAATTTGCCCGTACATATGTACCATTGTCGTGTTTGGGGATTTTTTTTTAGATATGTAGCACTAGCAATTATCTAGGGTGATGGGCACATCTTTTTTCTTGAAGAATTGACTGTTCAGTGTCACTTTAGCAGGAATATACAATTATTATGGTACATGAATTATTTGAGCTGTTCCCTATGAAGACTGATTGCCTTTCACAGGCTGTGTGTGGGAGAGGCAGAGAAATCCCTGCTATTCCAGAGTCGGCACCCCCAGGCAGCCAAGTGCAGCTGCACAGGTGCAAATATCAGTTCGTCCATAGCAGCGCTTGAGCCAAAGCCTCTGCCCCTCCTGCTCTAGAAACAAGAGAGTGGTTTAGCTTGTCTAAAACCATTGGGCTAAGAATAATGGGAGAATGTGTAGGCCTGCAAATATTTAAAGTTACCCTTAACTCTGAGCTACATATCACAACAGTGAGGAGAAGGGGGCATCCCATCACATCCACGTCTGCAATTTCAGTGAAGAAGCAGTTATGTCACCTGTAGCCACCTGTCAATATAAAATTATTAGACTGATTAAGTAATTGTAACGAGTAGGCTATGGCACTTCCAGTGCAATGGCCAGGGAACGACACAAGTGCAGGTGTGTTTCAGCTGAAGACAACAGCTTCACAGCATCACTCTGCCCTCTTCTATACATTTTTCAGCCCCTTCAGTTTGGCCACTGAAGCCAATGGGAGGAGATGGAGGGAGAGACATCAATTTGGCCAGGGATGGAAAGTGACCTGCTACAGGAGCAGCTACTGCCAAGCTTGAAGGAGTGGCAAGCAGGGGGACTGTTTTTTTTTTTGTATTTTTTTCTGCTTGCCACAACATGCTTTTGTACTGTTTCTGGATCTGCTTCCTTTACACGTGTTTTGAAGCTGCTTCTGGGTGGAGGTGGTTGTTTCTGGAGCGTGGATGCGATGCTGGAGATGCTGCTCAAGCCCACAGACTTCTTGCATGCTGCTAACTCCTGCTGCCCTTGGCACTCATGCCCGCTGTCAGCCAGACTTTATTTGCCATCAAATTTAGCATAAAGTGTATCTGCTGTTTACCAGAAAGAGTCGCTCTCCCGAGAACAGTAGCTCGTTTTCAGCCCCCAGCCTGGTGAAGGAGAAGGTATTGGGTGCACGGCCTAAAGCTTCGTGCCTGAAGGAGAGAGGTGCTTCTGCAGCTCGGGGGACAGCACAGGAACAAGGCCATGTCCCCTTATCTCCTCCACCACTTCCTCCTCACCTATGCGCTTTCTGGAAGCTGTAACTTAACTTAGCATTGCATGTTATTTGGTACTTGCTATCAAAACAGCCCAGAGAGCCAGCAAGAGACGCCAACAGACAAGACAGGGGTTTTTTAGACAAATGTTGAAGCTCGTGGAGGAGCAGCAACGCAGCACCAACACCAACTGACTTTCAGTTGAGTTGAAAAAGCAATTACCTAGTACCATGACACGAAGGGGAAGGAGGTAATGTTTTACGATGCCACGACTCCCCTTCCTCCCCGTTCCTTCGAGCTGGGAGGGGGCTGCAGTGCCCCCTGCCTCCACCTGTCACACGGGTGGGCACAGGGAAACCCACGGGCCCCGCTCTGCCTTGTCCCCTGCCTCCCTCCTCCAGGGAGCCCCCCAGTGAGAGCTCCTCCGTCGGTCACAGGAGCTTTCCTGAAGCCTCGGTAAAACGCCCCCGGCCCCGGTACAATGCCCCGCTGCCGCCGCCCTCTCCCACGCACCCCCCGCGGCTCCCGCCCTCTCACTTCTCTCTCTCTCTCCCCCTCCCGTTTATGTATTTATTTATTTATTTCTCTATTTCTCTCCCTGCGGAAGCGGCAGCCACGCCAGGTTAAAGCCCTGAAACCCGAAGCCCTGAAACCGAGCCGCGTGTCCCCGCCGCTCCCACCCGTGTCCGGCCCCGGCCGCCGTCGGGGGGCCCCGACGGACGTCGGCTGCGCTCCGGCCGCCCAGACGCGACGGTGACGGCCGAGCCCAGGGAGAACAGGAGCAGGGAACTGGGAAGGGGGGGGGGGGGCGTCCCGGGGATTTCCTCCCCTTCCCGGGAAGCCGCTGAGGCTGCCCTTCGCGAGAGAGGCGAAGAAACGCGGATCCGCCTCGCCCGCGCCGAGGGATGCTCGCCCCGTCCACCCGCGGCAGCTCCGGCGTGGGAACCTCAACCCGGGACCGAACATCTCCTCGGCGCCCCCCCAAAGCCCGCTGCCCTCCCACCCCCACCCCCACCCCGAGCCCCCCCCGGCCCTGAGGCAGGGTCGCCCCCAGCCCCGGGGAGCCCCAGGCTCCGGAGCCCAAACGGCCCCGGCCGCCCCGTTCTGCATGTTAATACCGAAATCTGGAAGTGGAAATTGTTTGATGTATGAGGAGACGTTATCTAATTAGGGCGTAAGAAATTTAATCTTTCCAGCAGGCAGGTCATATAATTAATGTTAATTTAACGCTCAAATTCTCAGTCATTAATTTTTATTCTCTTAAATGTAGTTTGGCAGGGCCCCCTGATCCATGGCAATGGATTTTACTGGATGTAAGAGCACACTTGGTCTTTGGAGTGAATTACTGCAGCCCTTCCTATCCCAATAACAAGATCACATCATGTATGCATTATTAAGCCATGTAATTGAATGGTCCATAGTTTGCATATCAGACTATTAAAATAATGTGTTTTGCTTTTCTTCCAACACGTAATGTTAAAGCCTTTGCGAATATTTGGTGATTCTGATAATTATCACCAAATTACTACAAATGTTCTCTTCATTAACGTGATTTCTTTCAAGCATTTTTAAAAATGTGAATAATGCATTAAGTGGTGGCTTGTAAAGTGTGTTTTTTTTAAATAAAACTTGACAACCGCAATTCGAAAATGAGACCGAAAGAAAAATAAAAAGAAAAAAAAAAAAAAAAAACAATTGAACGGAAGAGCACAGTAGAACAGTTGTGCTATATGATTGGAAAGGACGACTTTTATTTTTCCCTATTTCAGATAAGTGACTGTACACCTTTAAAGTTTCACTCCATCGCGAGCAAAAGTGCATGCAATCCAAAGAACTGCCGATTGCAGAAGATACAGAGCAGATGGAGGAACAAAGTTGGAGCTTTTCCTTTTGCAGGGAATAGATGGGGACAGAGGCAGACAGACAGAGAGATTGATTTGAAAAGATACTGACCTCTCTCCTTCAGCTGCAATTTAACTTGTCCTAAAAAAAAAAAAAAAAAAAAAAAAAAAAAAAAAAAGTGAAATCAGCGTCCTCCCCTCCTCCCCGCCCTGCCTGCCTCCTTCCCCCCGCCCCAAGTGCGCGCTGTCATTTGAACAAACTGCGGCGCCGATCTCGGAAGGTGAATAATTCCCAATTAACTAAGTAACTAACTTTCTTCTTGCCATCTTGAGTCACTCACTTAACTAAATCTTAAGCCTCCGAGACCCTTCATTACCGCCTTCCCCCCGCCGCACTGTTTTCAAAGTTCAATAGCGAGGCAACAAAAAAAAAAAAAAAAGAGAGAAAGAAAAAAAAAAAAAAAAACAAAAAACAAAGGCCACCCCAGCAGCTGGTGTCGGGAGCAGTACCACGGATGCTCTGCGGGGCGTGAAGCAGGGCCGGGCTGCGGGAGCCGGGGCGCCCCGCAGCGCTGCGGGATGGCTGCGAGACGGCTGCGGGACGGCTGCGGGACGGCTGCGGGGCGAGCAGGAGCGGGTCCCCGACGGGCCAGCCCCGGCCACGCTCTTATTTTGGTTGGGAGCGGGCGGCGCGGCCCCGGCTGGAGCGCGGAGGGAGGCGAACTGTGCTCCTCTGTTCGGTTTCGGGTTGGTTGGGCTTTTTTTTTTTTTTTTTTGATTTTTTTTCCTCCCCCCCTCCCCTCTCTCTCTCTCCTCACTATAGCAACCAACGCCAGGCTGGCAAAAATGCACCCTCTGTGGACAATGGCCCGGCCTTCCTGCTCGCCTCGCTCCTCTTCTTCCTCCCCGAGCCAAAGAAACTTTCCAGATCCCCCCCGGCCCCTCCTGCATCTCCCCCGGGGCAGGCTCCGAGGGCAGCCCCACAGGCACCGGGCCCGGGGAAGGCAGCAGGGGGTGTCCCCACGCTGCGGGTGCTTTGGGGGGGCTGCCCCCTTTGCACCGGGCTGAGGATGCTCTGGGGGGCTGCTGCGGCCCCGATCTCCCCAGGGTGCCCGCAGCCGTGTCCCGTGCTGAGTAAAAGCCCAGTGATACCCCCAGGCTGGGCATCCCTTCGGCCTGGAGGCAAGCACGGCGCTGGAGAGCCCGGGAAGTGTTTGGGGAGGGAGAGGAGCCACCTTCCTCCTGCCGCCAGCCCAGCTCGCCCCAAAGCCGGAGGGGGGCAGAGGGGGCCGGAGGGGGCCGGAGGGGGCCGGAGGGCCGTGCCCCGGGCGCTTCGGCTGAGCCCTTCCCGGAGCGCTGCTCGGCTCCACCGGCCGCGATCGCTGCAAGAAAGAAGAAAACAACCGTTAGCTGCATCACAGAGGGATGGAGAGCTTGCTCTCTCTTTTATTTCTATTTTTTATATGTTGTCCCGCACAGCTCCCCGGTGCAGGGTTTGGGAAGTGCCATCTGAAATCCCCTTTGCCTGCCGGAGGGGCTCGGCCGCCTCCCCCCGCTCCTCTCCACCTGCTCCCGGGCCAGCAGAAACGCCCCAAAAGCCCCGTCGTGGGGCGCTCCTTTACCGGCCAGGCGCTGGGAAAGTAAAAGGCAAACTCCACTCGCGTCCGGGTCTGGCTGCGAGGATTCAATAAACAAGCCGCATTAACTCCAGCCAGAATTTATCTCGTAGACTGATGGAATTTGTCTTTTTTTTTTTTTTTTTTTTTTTTCCTCCTGCTTCTTCTGCTTCTTTTTCCCCCCAAGGCCTCATATTCTCCACTCAAAATTTCGCAGCCTTCCTTTGATAAATTACTCAAAGTAATCCCTGCACCAGCCAAGTCTGACTGGTTGACGTTGTGTTAGAAGTCTTCATAGCGGTGTCTGTCTATAAAATATTCACTTGCGGACTACAAAGGGTGGATCATTTTTAATGACAAGATTCAGAACTGGGGGATGAAGGGAAAAGATTAATATCCGTGAATTCAAATAATTTAATTTCAAATGCCGAACTTAGAGCATTATACCCTACCAGTTTAAACAGCGATGCAGATAAAATAGAAGAGTCTCGGGTGAATGAAGTGGCCGGAAGAATAGAGTTGCGGGGACTGCTGGAAATGAGCCTTCATGCAAACTTTGCGGGAACTTTTTTTTTTTTTCTTTTTTAAATTCCACACTTTTCTATCTTCTGGGATAATCGGTATTGTAGCGGGGCAAAAATAGAGGCGATATTCTGTATGTGTGCGTGCGGATATATGTATGTGTACATGTATATATACGTGCGGGGAGATTTTCCTCCGTCTCCAGATAGGTGGGGAAATCTATTTGGACGGCGGATTTTAATTTCAATGGGTAATGTGAGCTCGTGCAATCAAAGTTATCAATTTCTGTCCTTTTTGTTTAGATTTCTTAGTTAAATGTGTTTGTTATATCTACCCCGAGGAGAAGCAACTTGAAAGTGTAGCTTTTGAGTCATCTTATAAATACATCCCTGAGGCTGCGGTTCTTGCAGCTTTAAGCAGTTTTCATTAAAGCAGCCAGCTGCCTCTTTGTGTAGATTGGATTTTTTTTTTTTTTTTTTTTTTTTTTTTAAGCAATCACTTGTGAAGCCCCGGCCTCAGTTTTGTCTCTCCGCAGGCCCTTAAAGTTGAAGTTTCATTCATGCCTTGGGTCTCGCCACCGAATCAGCCTTCCTCGGAGCAGCGCTGGCGAGAGCCACACGAGGAGTGCGGGCTCGAATACTTCACAGGGAAAGGTTAAAAAGGAAGCAGAGATCAAAACAACCCCGTCTCACAAAAGGTGCATTAAACGCGCCCCGGCAAGGAGCACAGCGCTGCCGAGCCGGCCTTCGCAGGCAGCGCCGGGAGCCTGGCTTGGCTGCGCCCCGCCGTTCTCCCAGGGAGGCTCGGGCATTTTTTTTTCTCCCCCCTTTTTTCCTCTCCTCGTCGCTTTTGCCCCCGGGGGGGGGGACGTGGGGAGGGGGTCGCCGGGGACCCCCGTGAGGTGCTCGCAGCCCCGTGCTGCGGAGCGAGGCTGCCGGAGGAGGAGGAGCGGCGCGGCGGTGAAGGAGATATCAAGGAGGGCTGTCAGTTCAAAGCTTGCGGGGCCGTTTGAAAGCCTTCCTCCCGTCAAAGTGCAGCAGCCCGGGTGTTTGAACAGCTGCTTTGAACGGCGAGCGAGGGGCTGAGCCGAACCACGGCACCGCAGCGCCCGCCCGAGACGCCGCACCACCTCCAGCCGGCTTTTGTGCGGCCGGAGAAAGGGGAATAAAGCCCCGGGGGACCGCGGGTCCCGCGGGTCAGCCCCGCACGGCGGGCGGGGGGAGCACGGCTGCCTCCCTCACACCGCCGGCGCCCGGCGGGTCCCGCGGCCGAGGCTGCGGCCGGCACCGGGACGGGACCGGGGACGGGGACCGGGGACGGGGACCGGGACCGGGCACCCGCTCCCCTCGCTCCGCCTCGTCAGGGTCTCCCCGCGCCGGGCCGCGCAACAGGAGCCGTTAACGGGCGGGCCCGGGGCGGGGCGGGGCGGGGCGGGGGCGCGGAGCTCCTCACCCCTCACCCC
>NW_023303680.1:0-12442 GCF_011077185.1 Oxyura jamaicensis | reverse complement strand
CCCCCCCGCAAATTTACTGTCAATGCAGGACAGAATCTACCTTTCGTGATTGTCTCAGCAAGTTAGTGTTATTTCAAAAATGTAAAATGTTAATAAAAAGTTTGTGACTTTCGGTCTTTTAATATAGGTCTCAAGTTTCATACAAAGTGCTGTGGTTTTTTAACTGTTTTACACAGTACACATGGAACAGATACCATGTTCTACAGTAAGAATCTAAGCATCTCTTTGCTGAAGTTTCAGTTGAGTGTGTTCAATTAACGAGCTAGGTTCCTATACTTTTCTGCTCCGTTATATTTGGACACCACCATCTTCTTAGTCAAGTCAACATGATTTTCTGAAAGTAATTTCAGCAGATTAAGGCCCATAGGATTGGGACAAATGTTAATGGAAAGCCTGTAAAGTTAAATCCTGAGAGACTGCAGCCACAGAATCACTCACAGGAGGTGTTTGGCACTCAGGGATAGTGCTCAGCATCTTAATGAAGCACATAAACCCTCATCACACAAAAGCCAATATTTGCACCTGGAGAAATTGATTCTGTTGAGCTGAATCTGCAAGTAAAACCATTTTTGTTAGAATTCATGTCAGAAATATATATAAATAAATATATATATATTTCCTACACTGTGTGTGTATATACACACTTGGCAATTTTCACCAAATAAATATTTTCACATCAACCAAATGTATTGGTAAAGATGTATTGGGATGTATAGGCATCCCAGAGTAGCCTAACATCTGTAATAGTGTACACTATTGTATAGGAAGGTTTTCTGAGCCAGGAGGGACCAAGTAACTATCAAAGCCATCACAGAAAAAAATAACTTGCATTGTGAACACTCGCAAGTGGCAGATAATTGTGTTGTTTAAGCACAACCTCCCTGCTGGCTGCAGAGAAGTTAGGCAGAAATTTATGTTGTTTACTGCCATGAAGGTACCACTGTCCAAGGTTCCAGGGCATCCCCAGGATTTTCTTCCACTTGCAGGATCTTTCCTCCAGCCACAATTTTGATCTTTCCAGGATCCCTTCTTTCTGAGACCAGTTCCTTTCAAGAACCCTTCTTTTTAGCAACCAAACACTTTTTTTTTTTTTTTTTCATTATTAATTTACTCTATGTACAGAAATACAATGTGTGGTCCTTATCAGTGGTTCTGTCTCATGTTTCTTTTTGAATTGGAGGATTTAGGATACGCCATTTTTTCAGTCCAGGTGATATAAAAATTTTCTATCAGCTTGCACAAGGTGAAGCTATCAAGTAGGTGGCTTGTGTTTGAGAGCTCAGGAGTTAATTTTTTTTAGATGAACACACACAAAACACAGTTATCTGCTGCTTCTCCTGCTGGTTTCATGGAAGTTGAAACCTAGAGAATGCAATGCTGCAGGTGGGAGCAAGTAAATGAGTATTCTCATCTTGTTGGCTCCTGAATAAACTCCATGTATCTACCTCAGATGGTGTTTTACTCTGTCTTTCATATGCATTATCAAATACATAAAAATATTGACATTTATTGAATTAGTGCGAGTGAAAAAGACTTTTGGCTAAATCAGATGAAGTCTGATATAAAGGGAATTTTTTATTTTATTTTATTTTATTTTATTTTATTTTATTTTATTTTATTTTATTTTTTGGGGGGATAAAGAGAACCTCTGAACCTAGAACAGACTTCTCTCTACGCACTTCTAACCCTGAATGCTATAACAGCTTGCTCATTCTATGCTTAGCTGTTTTAGAATGCAAAACCAAAACAATATATTTTTCCAATGAAAATAGAGGTCTTGATTCAGTTTGTCCTGGGTACCTAATATCATTTAAGATGTCCTGGGACTCCCTAGGACCCTTTCTGGACCATCTGCTTCTTCTCTAGAAAGAATTAGGTTTTGTGATGTATTTGCCATTCTGTGCATGTCTAGGAACTTTAGGGAATCTCTACAAGGAGTTCAGCTTTCTGTCTTTAAGGCCAGATCTCTGCCAATAGAGATCTGCTCAAGAAATTTTGTCTTGTCTTCTTTCTCTGGCACTTCAGGGAAAAGGCTGGAAAAAGCCTTAACTTTTCCAAAGAAGACTTCCCTGCCTTCTTTGGAGATGCTGTTGAGCCAGCCAAGTCTCCAACATTTGGACTCTGCCTGAACTATGCTGCAGTGTATTTTCAGCTATGCTTGTGTCTGGGCATAGCCCATTGGCCCTGACCCTGGTCTGAAGATTATCTTGGCCTTGCCTGTCCCTTTCTCCAGGGTGGCTGAGTCTGGGGTTGCCTTGGTGCCCTCACTGTCCTGCTCCTGGCAGGACCAGTAGGATAGGCCCTGGTGCCAGTCCCTGCCCTGCCCTGGGTACCCCCACACCTCTGTGGTGGAGTTACTTGGTCCTCAGAGTCTCAAATGGTACTAGGTGTCTGTGCATAGTCAACTGAGTTATGACTCATTTCCAAGTAGCAGTTCAGATAATCAGTCACTAAGGGAACTATTCAGATGAAGAATGTCTAATGTCATTTAAGATGGCACTGAGTATCTGAGAAATTTACCTGTGGTTGCCAGATGTGACACATGACCTATAAGAGTTCTGTACCCTTGTGCAGTGGCTGCTGGAGGCATAACAGGGAATTTTAAATCATTTCAAGTAGCACTATGCAGTCTAAATACAGATGCCTGAACTGAGCCTTAGATCAGCATTACCTATAATGGTAACTTACATGCTACCTGCAAATTCAGACACCTAGATCTAGGCAGGTAAAATTAGGTGATTTATTACTCAGACACTCAAGATTTTCTACCAAGTCAAAATAACTTGTTTTGTTTTGTTTTGTTTAGGGTATTTAATCATTGTTTTAAAAGAAATTGCAACAAGAAATAGAGGGAAAAAAAAGTCTGAGGTCTTCTTTCTAAGGTCACACAGAATATACAAGTCACCTGTGTTATCTCCCTCAAGACTTTTGACCTCTAGGAAAATTAGCATAGTTTTATTATTATTATTATTATTATTTATCTCTTAAAAATATTTTGACTGTCTATGGCTTGTGTGATCTGGACCAATCTTATTAGGACATTTTTTATCCATATGTGTTCCTTTTTAGGGAACATGAAATGTTCCCAGTAAAAGCATTTGAATCCACAGAGAAGCAGCAGATTTGGAGAGAACCACTTGGTAGGTACCTGCTCAAAATGGAATCAAGATTACACTTATCTTGTAAATCAGCAAAGAAAAGATGGGTCAATCATTTTTGGCTTACATATAAGAAGAATTTGCTGTTTAGTGCCAAAATGACAATTTCTGAGTCTTGCTCTAAAGTGTGTTCAACTGAGTTATGCCAACATAGTGGTAACAAAGTAGTGATCCATGATTCATTAAGACCGCTTAGCTGCAGCCTCCCCATATTTACCCATATGCCTTAAGTTGAAATATCAAAGGTGTTACAGTTATGTCTAAGTAGATTTTTTTCTTTTTTAACCACATGTAGCACATTTGACTATACACA
Source organism: Oxyura jamaicensis (assembly GCF_011077185.1). Classification (NCBI taxonomy): domain Eukaryota; kingdom Metazoa; phylum Chordata; class Aves; order Anseriformes; family Anatidae; genus Oxyura; species Oxyura jamaicensis. The sequence goes on along the minus strand of NW_023303680.1, from coordinate 8,971 downwards.
AGAATTTAATATTTTGCCTGTGCTAGTGCTATTTTGAGTTTCTGTCTCAATGAAAATTTAAGGCTACTGGTACTTGTACAAATGTAAATTTTAATAATCCAGGCTAATTCCTTATGGATTTTACATAGCATATGACACTGACAGAGCATAGGACTCAATCCTTCATCAGAGTCTCCATTCAGGAAACATTCAAAGAGCCAGGCAGCTCTTTTAACATTTACTGTACATGTTATTACTCTCCAGGAAAGTGACAGGGGAATTTTAAAAATTAAAATCAGCAGATAGCTAATAAATCTTTCAGATGAATGATTTTCCTCAGAAAGAAGCCTGAAGCAAGCTCTGTGTGGCCTAGGAATGAATAAATGAAAAATCCTGCTTGTCTAATATCTTAATCTAATCGCATTCCTGCTCCAAATAGTTACCTCCTTCTGAGACATTTGGATTCTGATTGAGCAAAACACTTAAGTATCTGGTTGATTCTAACTGACTAGAGTGAACCTTGAGGACATGCTTCTTGAAAGATTGCTATTTAAGTACTTTTTCCTCCATCCTTCTCCCTGACTATCCTTTTAGTTAAGAGAGAGAAGAAAATTGATAAAATTGCATTCATCTTTCAGATCATGTTCAACTTGGATTTTCAACAATCAGACACTTTAAGTAAACAGTTTGCATTCAATTAATGGAGATAAATATATAGAAATACATGAACAGCCGTGAAATTTTGAGCTGTTTATTTTATTTTATTTTAAATTAAAATAATATTTTTTTCTTTCATAAAAATAATAATATTTTATATATTAGTCTAGTAGCAGATTACTTTCTTTTTGAAAAGAAAAATACTGTTAGTTTCTCTCTCATGCAAAGGGTTTTCATATCCAGATCTTCCATCTCATTTGATAAACCTTCACCAAAATTTGCCTTGTAAATTATTATGGTGAGAACACCCTTGCTCTGGTAATATTTTGGTTCAGATAAATGTCAATGTTTCTACCATTAAAATGTAAAATTAGAATATTAGTTCATCTTAAAGGAGATTTTGGTCTGTACAGATAATTCCAATACAGGAGGGAAGAGAAAAGACAGAACATGAAAGTGAGTACTGTCAAGAAGCTCAATGGTAATGAAATTATATTGCCTCTTTGGAGATGTTTTAGATGCTTTTTTTATCTAGTTCTTCTGCCAGGATTAAATGAAAGAGCTAATTTCTAAGTGGATAAGCAAAGAAAGGTGAAATGAGAACTCAAAACTGAATGAGAATTAATAGAATAGTGGGAAAATTTTCTAGTTGGGATGAGGATATTCAAAAAGAAACCTGAGGTCTGAAGCTTTCATTATAGTGTTCAGTCCCTGCTTGAACGATCACTTCTGGACTGCCTGCTCCACCTACAGTCCCTTTCCCCAAACCCATCTTGCTGAAATAAGGGGAAACTTCCTGAGATCTAGAAACAAAGAAAAAGTAACATTTTTCTGATCCTGGGGGAAAAAAGAAAAAAAAAAAAGTCTTGAAGTCCCATAGGGAAAATATTCCTGAGTACTCAGTTATGAACATCCAGACATTTGATTTTATTGAAATTTGGCTCAACATTTCATACACTAGTGACTAATGAGCCCTGAGCACCATCAAACTTTTATGAAGAATATATAAACTTTTATTCTTTGTGGAAGCATCTCCAAAATGATCTTGTATGTAATGATCTTCAGGTATGTAATACAACTGATACTATTGTTGATGTCTTAAATCATTCGATAGTACTATACTTTACTGGATTTACTTGGAAAAGTTTTGAGGGGCTGCAAAGATGTCTTCTGTGAGAAGGGGACAGCAGCTGCCAAATGTCAGATAAAAGCCAGTTCCAGCTTGTTCTGAAAAGGACCCATTGCTGGCCAAAGCTGAGACAATCAGAGACACTGGTGGTGCCTCTGTGATTACATATATAAGAAAGGGTTAAAAAACACTTTGCTGAGAGGGTAAAAGTGAGAAAAAGTGAGAGAAACATCCCTGCAGACACAAAGATTTGTGAAGAAGAAACAGGAGGAGGTGTTGCAGATGCTCGAGCAGAAGTTCCCCTGGAGCCCATGGAGAGCTCCATGGTGGAACAGGCTGTCCCCCTGCAGCCCATGGAGGACCATGCTGCAGCATATTTCCACAGTGCAGCCTGTGGAGGAGCCCACAGTGCTGCAGGTATATATGCCCTGTATGAAGATACAGCCCACGCAGAGTTCATGCAAGAAGAGGATCCTGGGTGAAACTGTGGCTCATGGGGGATTCACACTGGACCAGCCTGTTCCTAAAGGAGTGTATGCCAAGGTATAGGTCAATACTGGAGCATTTCTTTAAGAACTGTGTTCTGTGAGAAGGAACAGTTCATGAAGGACTGCACCTAATGGGAGGAACACCATGCTGGAAGAGGGGAAAGTGTGAGAAAGCAAGAGCACCAGAGACAAGTTGGTATGGACTAACTACAACCCCTCAAACCCCTTAATTCCTATGCTTCTTGGAAGGAGGTAGAAGAGTCAGAAGTGAAGCTGAGTTTCAGAAGTAAGGGTTGGGAGGAAGGTTTTCTTATTTTTGTTTGCTTGTTTGTTCATTTCTCAAAATCTGAATCCATTTTTAATTGGCAATAAGTTAAATGAATCTACCATAAGTTGTATCTATTTTGCCCATGATGTCAATTGGATCTCCCTGCCCTAATCTTGACATAGGAGCTTTTTTATCTTATTTTCTCCCCCCCGTCTTGCTGAGGAGGGGGAGTTAGAGTGTAGCTTGATGGGTACCTGACCACCAGAGAAGGTCAACCCACTACATGTAAGTTGTTAAAAGATTTCTTTCCGTACATTGACTTTATTACAGGTTTGATAAAGTTAGTAATATTTGTTAAACAAATATTTTAAATGGCCAAACTAAAAAGCAAAGAAGTTAATGTGTTGTTATTTTGGACATTATGATAGTAGAATAGAAGTGATATCAATTTATACTAGGGTATGAATTAACCATTGTTAGCAAAGGAATATAGTTCTGAAGTTCAGCTCAAGTGCATTTCAATATCTGACTGAACCATTCAAACAAATCTGGCACAAATTTCCATCCAATTAATAATTTTGTTAGGAGGGCATCCCAATTCATCTGAAGGTATCTAATTGAGATACCTATACTTGACTGTATTTTCTACTCAATGGATATTTTATGATGTCCTCTGATCTCTTGAAACAATAGTAGTCATTTTGCTGATTAGTTTCGCTATGTAAGTGAAATGGGACATTTCCTTTTGTGAAAGCATTAATTTCATTAATGTAGATGAAAATTGTGTCATCAAATCTAAGTTGATCCCTCTATAGCTTATGGGAAAAATAATACACCCCACTCTAAATTAAGTGTCTAAAATAAGAAGGATGAATTGCATTTTTTTCCTCCCCACTAATTGCGAAGGGGGGGGTGAAGGCTGCATGTCTAGTTTGATCAGTCCTTGGGTAGCTAAAATTATGCAATGACTCCTTCAGTGTGTGATTGTCTACTTTGTACTATTGAATCTTTTCAGTTCTGCAACAGATCATCCACCTTTTCTGTCTGAAAAGCTGCTCCCTTGTGTGTTAATGGCATCCTAGCTTTGTGTCTGGAGTAAAAGCTCAACTGTGTAAAAATTTCTGAAAAGTAGGAAACAAAAATGCAAAGTAATTTAAATTTAAGACTGAGGAACATTACACTGCCCACTTCATAACTTTCTTTATCTTCCTTCTGTTGAATGCTAATTTTCTTCATGATAATTCTAAACTAAAATTAGAGCCTACATACAGATTTTAGAGATCTTTATTATATTTTTGCTTTTAACTTTAGCCAGTCTTGCATAAGCAGTCCCTACACACAGAATAACTGATGAGCAAAACAGGTGTTCTTGGAAAGTTGCTGCTACTTACAATACATGGATAATGTTCAGATTCAGAGTATGTCACTTTAATCATAACTTTTATGCACCCCCCCCCCCCCCCCATAACCAAGCCTTCATTTGCTGTCCAAATATAGTTCCCAATACTGTCATAAGTATTTCTGAGAGTATTATTTTACTGTGAAAGTATGTTCAAATCTGCTCTGAAAAAAATATATTGGTGAGGCACTGCATGGTTAAAATATGTGTGAGTACTGAGCAAAAGGTAATGACAAAACTCATCATTAAAGGAATTGAACAAAGCTATGAACATCAGGCTTTTAGTGCAATGCAGTAGGTAGCATTGGCACAGGCTCATTCAGAGACATTTATATTTTCCAAATTATTACTGTTTTTGATTTTTAACTTCCATTACTTATTTTTCATCAAACTTCTTGGGAATTAATTGATGATAGAAAGTTTTATGTGTTTTAGAGCAAGATTTTATTTCACGAAATCTGATTATATCTTGGAGCTATTTGTCAGATACGTTGAATGCATTCCCAAAAGCTACACACTTGACCTATCACTGTAGATAATGTTATTTATTTTTAAGTAGCCTATAATAACCACCAAAGGAGTCAGGTCTGTAAGAATTTATAAAGCTATCAGTTAAGTTGTTTTTTGTTGTTTGTTTGTTTTAAATTGACTTTTAATATCATGGGCAGGATATGACAGAATTTACAGCAGAATATGGATCTATTTAGGTAGTAAACATTTGAAGATACATTGAAAACAATTTTATTATTTGACTAACAGTGTTTACATAATCAATTTAAAATATGCATTCTCACAAATCCATTAAGTATTGTTTAACCATAATATTTATGCATTTAAGTTGTACAACCTTAAGAAAATTTACATTTAAAATATCAATATATGGAAAAAGGGAAACATGAAATGCCCCATATGGTTGTGAATTTGTAATTAAATAACACCAAAGCCCAGGCAAAATACATAGGGTTTTCAAATACCTCAAACTTGGACCCAGAGGCTATGTGTAAAATAAATTTCACAGTGATATTTTTCACCTCGCATATCCAGATTTTTTCATTACCCTCTGTGATCATTTCTCTAATGGATGTGTAAAACATACACAACTGGATGGGAGATCCACCTGACAAATATCTGGTCTTTGGTGGTACAGTTTACCCCACTTAATTTCAGTTACATCACAGAAAGGCTTTCAGTCATCCTCCTTGCCTTCCACTAAACTTCCACTGAATTCAACACAGCAAGCCAAAAGAAAGCTCATCTCACCTCTCAGACCCTTCGGGATGTGCCTTATTCTCATCTCTGACCTAGGAAGGAGCACAGGCAATCAGCTTTGTTCTCTCTTAGCTTCGGGCAACCAAATACCAATCATAGATGCCTCAACACAATATAGTTTGTCGTCAGAGGAATAAGATATGAACCTCCCAATGGGAGCAATGTGCAAGGCTTAATTAAGCCCATTAAGCTCCCTTATGGGACAGGTACATGACTTGTGGTGTACTGGCCTGTAGTATTATGGAGCAGAGCTGATGATCTGTAAGGTGTGGAGGGTGTCTGTCAATAATATTATACTAAATAAGATATCCATGCAGCTGACATCTTTTAATAAATAATATTTAAGAGCATATAATGAAATTTATTTAGTACAGTTGTTGAGAATAATAAGGATACTAATGTATATAATACTGTTATTTATGAATAATGGTGATGTATGATACTAATAATATAATATTAAACTGTCTGTAGTAAGCTTAAGTAATATGCCTGACCAGAATGTATCATGTTGAACAATTTTCTTCAGAGCATTTTATCTTTCTATGAGAGGCATTCTTAGAATTAAAGCTCATTCTTACAATTAGTATATTAAGAATAAAGAAATGAGAAGAGGACTTCAAATTTGAAAATAATATGGTATGGCTTAGGAAGTATATAAAAGAACCACAAAAATGATTTTACCTTGGTTAAATTCACTTTTTGGAAATATAGCCATGAGATAAGTCCAAAGATTTTTTGAGGTGATTTGTATCTTCTGCTAATTCTCTATTTTATGTCACTTCTGTAGCATTTTTTAAAATAATTTCAATAAGTTAAAATGTAATAAACCGATTGCTCAAATATTGAAATTACTACCTTTTCAACAATATATTCTGAATTTTGATAAAATAATAAAATTTATACAGATTTCATGAAGGTATTTGTGAATAGAGATGGCTTGAACTATTCATTGCAAACAACCTATTTGATGAATCTTTTTTTTTTTTTTTTTTTTTTTTTGTTTCCCAAATTTTTTTGAAAAAAATTTTTTTTTAATAATTTTTTTTTTTTTTTTTTTTTTTCTGTTTCCCAAGTGTTTGTGAAGAAAGTGTAATTTTCATAAACTTGTTCATTAAGGGTAATTCTTGGACTATCTGACTAGTTTCTGAAAATAAGTTACAGCAGAATATCTTTGTGCAATAGCTTTTCCCCAGGAAAATAAATAAATAAATAAAAATTAATGTGTTTCATACTTAAATAATCTGTTGTAATTGTAAAATCAATATTTTATTAGTGTATATTTATTAGTGTATAATATATTGCATACATGAAGATTATAAATGTGTGTGTCAGAGTAATTTTACCCTCCTTGGGGTGCAAGCAAATGTCTTTGGTTTATAAACTTACTAGTCTGATAAAATGCCAGGAAGGAATGGATTAAAGTGAAGCTCCCACCCTATATGGTAACTCTCCTTCCCAGAGGAAAGTCTTCCTGTCTCAGGGGTGGCACCATATATTCCTTTATCTTCCATGGAAGCCCTTCTGGCATATTTTCCTGTTTACTCCTAACAGCAGATTAAAAAGACTTAAACAAGCCTCCTCTCTTGTGTATCATCCCGTTGACCAAATACATTTTCTAATTATTTTCCTATTTAAGATCCTGCTAGTATTAGATGGTTGAAGAAATATTGTTGTAGGGATATTTATTAGACCAGTGATTCAAACTCAGGTATCTGTTGGAAATCATTATTTTGGCTTCCTCCGTGTTCATCTGTTTGGATTTATTCATGTTCTGGGTTTTCTTCTAGTAGGGCTAGGAAGGAATATGGGGGATGTCACATTCTTTCACCTTGTTCTGGCAGGCAGGCACATATTCTTGTATGCCAGAATCAATCCAAGCACATTTAAAACACTCACTGAAAATGTCTTAAGCTGAGATACAGGTGGTTTGCTTTGTTTTGTTTTGTTTTCCTTCAAGTGATATTTTTGGTGACATAAGTAACTTTTCCAGTGCATCTTTTTCTCAGTACTGACTAGCAGGATTTGGTTTGCCTAAAATACTTTTTGGATCTGAGAGGAAAGCTTAAAAATTCAGGCTGAAGACTTGGAGTAGATTACCAACATCAGTATTTTGTGCATAGACTAGATGGTTCTATTATAATTGTTGATTCCTTTCTGTGGCAATCTGAAGCCTTTTTCTATTCTGTTTTTATTGTCCATTGCCTGACTTGGAAGAAAAATATAACCACACAGAAAAACAAAAGGCCACACACACAGAGCACTTTCAAACTGATAAACCTTCATTAAAGCTTTAGATTTAATCTGAACATTTGGCAAGTATACTTAGAGGTTTTTTTTTTTTTTTTTCTATAACACTTCTGAATGTGAAACACCAAGCTAAAAACAGGCACATTCTAACAGCAATAGTTTTCATTCATAATAAATGACCATTCACAGAAAGAAGACCAGTGTATAAAATGTCAGTAATGTCTTGTAGCGAGGTTCTGTTTTGTTATCCAGCCTGTTCTATTAAAGGATGGAGAAGGTTGACTTACCTTAATTCTCAGGTGTTGTAATACAGTTTGTAATACAATTTGCTCCAATAGGATATATGAACTACATTCATTTTTCTAGTGTTAATAAGAAGTACAGGTATGACACTGCTGTATGGAGACACTCTTCAATGTATAAAATTCTAAGATTATTCAGTTCAGCCTTTTTCAAACTCCACAACAACTAGAACTCCACACACACACACATGCTTACACTCATAACCTGTTGCAGAACCCCTCCAGGTGAAGGGCACTGATCTTATGAGGCGATAAAACAAGACAGAGAGAAATAGAACTTGGCTTTAAAGAAACTTAAAAATAATTATTTAAATTTTATCTATTTTGAATGTTTAATTAAAAATATGCCTGGAGTAAACTGCCTAAAATTATTGGTTTATTATGAAATTGGATTGAGCCCCAAGCTTGCTCTCATTCACTTCTGTGGGACTTTACCAACCACAGAAATACTGCTGGGCCAAATGAATATGACACTCATACAAGTTTTGAAAAGTAATAAAAAACAAGTTATTTACTTAGATCATTGTATACATTTTGAGAATTTAGACTCTTCTGAAAGTTAAAACTCACTTTCAATGTGTAAAAAGGCTTGACTTTTATTGCATTAAGTATGGTACATATTTTTCCCTATCTGCAGAGTATCAAATTTATTGGAAAAGATAAAACCTTTACCTTCATTGCTGATTCTTTTAAAAAGAGAGACTCTCCCGAACCTATCAATTTTTAAGTATGCTGGGATTAAAACCAACAAATTTCATTTTAAAAAACTTTTTCTGAATTAAAGATTTTACAGTCCGATTTAGTAAATGAGCTTTAATTAATTAATTAATTAATTACTGTGTATTGGAATTTATGTCAGAATATAAATTTTGATTCTCAATTGGGATTTACACAGTGGAAACACTGTTGTAGGTTAAAAATGAGGCAAGATTTGTACTGAACCAGCTGGTCTAGAGATAAAATGAGAAAGTCCAAGCTCATTGAAGTAAATCTCTTTATGGCAAAATACCTAAGATTTTCTTTAACCAAGACAAAAAATATTCAGTGGACATCAAGAGGGGAAAAAATAACAGGCAAACAAACTCCAGATCTTATCACACTTATTAAATCTGGACCTTAAACTTTTCTTTTATTTTTCCTTTCCTTTCCTTTCCTTTCCTTTCCTTTCCTTTCCTTTCCTTTCCTTTCCTTTCCTTTCCTTTCCTTTCCTTTCCTTTCCTTTCTTTTCTTTCC
>NW_023303679.1:0-7252 GCF_011077185.1 Oxyura jamaicensis | reverse complement strand
TCTGAGCTGTATGCATCCTTATGAAACAACAACAACAACAACAACAACAACAACAACAACAAAAATTTATCGATTTGAATATGAAAGTAGTATATAACTAAGATTTAAATTCATAAATAGTCCAAAACCTAAATAAAAATAAGGAACATCATTTTGAAGAAAGGACTAAGAAAGACAAATTTCATACACATTGCATAAAGTGGAAAAGATAGAAAAAGAAAAAATAATAGAGCAATTTGTCATTTTACAATATTACTGTAAAAAGTTTTAAACACTTTCTATATGGAATCCCTATTCTGCAATGGTTAATGTGTATTTTTATATAAATTGTATATATGTACACTGTATATAATTCAAATAGCATTGCTCAGAGAAAGAATCATCGTTTTTCATTGAAGGTTGTGCTGTATCAAGAGAGAAAAAGTGATAAACCTCTTCATGGTACCCATGTTTCAGTACCAATAAAGAAAATGGCCATAAAAGACAAATGCCTTCTCCTCGATGACGGGGGGTGGGGGATGGAGAAAAGTAAATCATAGAATCATAGAATACCACGAGCTGGAAGGGACCCACAAGGATTCTCAACTCCAACTTCTGGCTCCACACAGGCACGCCCATAAAATCAGACTATGTGTCTGAGAGCATTATCCAAATACTTCTCATACTTGGTGGGCTCGGTGCTGTGACCGCTGCCCTGGGGAGCCTGTCCCAGTGCCCGACCACCCTCTGGGTGCAGAACCTTTCCCTAACCCCCAGCCTGACCCTCCCCTGTCCCAGCCCCATGCCATTCCCTCGGGTCCTGTCGCTGTCCCCAAAGAGCAGAGCTCAGCGCCTGCCCCTCCGCTCCCCTTGTGAGGGAGCTGCAGGCCACCATGAGACCTCCCCTCAGCTTCTTCTGCTCTGGGCTGAACAAACTAAGGTGACCTCAGCTGCAATTCTCTGCTATGTGTTGAATGAAAATCTTCCAGTTAAACCTCAAGACAACCCTTCAGCTGCTAGTAAGGTTTCATCCAATCTTTATTTTTTTAAAAAAAGGCTGCCACACCCTCATGTCTAGAAACAGGAAAAAAACTTGGATTTTTGGATGACCCAAGTGAACCCATCTTTATCTTCATCAGTGTACTGGATGTGGTACATGGTGAGGTTTTGGTAGTGGGGGTTTGCAGGGTCGGCCTCTGTGAGAGGAGTCTAGAAGCTGTCCCGTGTTAGATAAGGGCCAGCTCCAGTTGGCTCCAAAGGGACCCGCTGGTGGCTCAAGCTGAGCCAGGGAGAGACATTGGGTTGGCCCCGGGAGAGCAGATTGAAGAAAGGTGGAAATAAAAAGAAAGAAGAAAAAAACAAACAAACAAAAAAATGCTGCATAACAGCAGCTGGGAGAGAGGAGTGAGAAGCAGTCCTGCAGCCCCCAAGGTCAGTGCAGCAGGAGGGCAGGAGGTGCTCCAGGCAGGCAGCAGCAGTTCCCCTGCAGCCTCCATTTACTCAGCCTGCAGCCTCCTTTACTCATTGGAGCAGGTGGATGTGGCCTGGAGGAGGCTGCGGCCCATGGAGAGCCCCCGCAGGAGCAGGCCCCGGGCCAGAGCTGCAGCCCGTGGAGAGGAGCCCATGCAGGAGCAGGGGTCTGGGGGGAGATGCCGCCCATGGGGGACCCATGCTGGAGTAGTTTGCTCCTGGGGGATGGACCCTGTGGTACGGAGCCGTGTGGGAGCAGGTCTTAGAGAGCTGCTGCCTGTGGGCAGCCCATCCAGGCTCAGTTTGGGAAGGACGGCATCCCGTGGAAGGGACCCCGCGGGGAGCACGGCAGGAAGTGACTGTGAGGGAGCAGCGGAGACAAAGCATTAGGGATTGACTACAGCCCCCCTTCCCCGTTCCCCTGTGCTGCTCAGGGGGAAGAGGTAGAAAAGGGTGTTTGGGGGAAAGGTCTTTTTAGTTTGATTTTAGTTTCTTACTGTTCTAACCTGTTGGTAACAGTTTATAAATTATATTAATCTCCCTATACTGAGTCTGTTTTGCCTGTAATGATAATTGTTGAGTGATCTCCCTGTCCTTATCTCAACCTTTGAGCTCTTTTCATCATATTTTCTTTCCCTTTCCTTCTGAGAAGTGGGAGAGTGAGAGTGGTTGTGGTTGTGATGGAGCTCAGCTGCCCAGCTGGTTATAACCACCACAATCAGATATGTCCAGGATAGAAGTCAGGGTTAGGTGGAACCAGATCCATCTTTTTTATTTATTTTTTTTTTCACATAGCTTCCACCTGAATTCTACCTAAAGGGAAATTATACACCTGTGGGGCATTTCCTCTCTCCATACAGACCTGCCAATTCCCACCATGCTGCCTGCATTGGGAAAGGGATGTTGCTTTACTCAGAACTGAGGAAAACTGTTCCCATTCATTTTCTGAGTCCTCTGAATTTCCCAGGCTTTTCCAGCCATTACCACAAACCACTGCAATCATTCACTTGCAACCCAAACAGCCTACTTTCTTACACAAAAGCTGGGGCATCTCTGAGGTCCCAGATAGGTGTACTGATAAACCAAGGCTGGAAAAAGAAACGTCTGCACTACCACTGAGTTCCTGGAGAAAAAGGACTTTGTCCCTCAGGGATGCAAATCCTGTGTTCCAGAGGAAGTTCTTCCACTGCAGTGTTGGCAAATGGCAGCAGAGAAGATCCAGGGGCAGGAGACAGACAATCACTGGCCAGGCAACCAGGAGAGGCTCCAAAAGAAAAGCTGGATGTGGTGTTGGGCACCTCAGTCTTGACCTCTGTTTTGTCACCTTCGACTCAGAGGGCCATGTCTTTGAGTCACTTATTAATTGTCTTTTTCTTCAGCAGTCAATCACCATCTGACCCACACTGCTTACTGGGCCAGTGAGATTGTGGCAGCTTGTTGTGCTTACTGACCAGATTAATTTGCAAACACTTCTTAGGCAAAAACAGGCAGTTCTAGCAGTAATTTTCTGTGCATTTTTTTTTTTTTTTTTTTTTTTTTTTACTTTAAAACCTGCTCTACAATTAACTGTACAAGTAAAATGTCATTGCTTGCATATTTGCTGTTGTCAACACCAAGAAGGCAAAAAGCCCTACCAGCTTTATATACCTATTACTTCTGCAGATAAACTCTAAGAAGGTGGTTTTTTTGCCCCTTAACACTGGACATTTGTTGAGTTTCTGACTAATCTTCAGCCAGACAAATTGGAGGGCCAGGGAAGAATGTCACAATATATACCACAAACTGATGTTTGAAAAATACCAGTCCAGAGGGGAAAAGGTAAAAAAAAAAAAAAAAAAAAAAAAAAAAAAAAAAAAGTACATACTCGTGCATTATGATAAAGCCCTAATTTCTTGTGTTTTTGCTTTTTTTTTTCTCCCCTTTTTTTTTTTTTCCCTAATTGATCTAGCTTGTGGTGAATAAAAATTACACAACTGCGTTTGAATGTTTTCTTTAATTCTAATTTGTAATGAATCCCTTTATGCTTCCTACGTTGTCATCTGTCTCAACAACATTAAATTTCAATTTGTTGACATCTGGTCCAGTCCAAATCAAATCAAAGATGTTTGACATTGCAGAGCTGTACACAACAAGCTCCAGACAAACTGCAGAGGTTGGGCAGAATTTCTCAAACACTGCAACAGAACTCCCTCATACTCAATTCACAGTGAAAAATAATGTGATAATCAAGTATTAGAAGAGAAAGAATCAATAATTAAAAAGGGAAATCAGAGGTCTGGTTCTTTGTACTTCTTAGAACTTTTTTATAATTGTGAATTATAATAATTCCACTGAGATCAGCAGAATTATACTGGTGGAGAAAAAAAAATACTTTTTATCACTTTGAACAAAAGGTTGATTTTTAATATTGTTATCAATATTCTTTATTATTCACAAATGCATCATTCTAGTCCTCATATAAAACAGATATAAATAAGCTTTCTGTAGCCAAACTTTTCTACCTGAAATGTTGACTTATGTAAAGGATAAAACTTTCCTTAGGAAATCTGAAGCAGAGTCAGTAAAGCAAGTCAGAAACAAGATTTCAAAGTAGGAAATGATCTCATGTCTTACAGATTGTCTTCTTTCTTACTAAAAAATCCAAAATAGATTAGCTGAGTAATTTTTAAATCTTTAAGTCATTAAAATGCCTGAAACATTTTCCAGAGTTATGGGGGAGGGAGAAGAGCTCTTTTCCACTATCGGAAGTTATTCTTTTTTGTTAATGTCTGACTGAAGCTTTGTAAGGGCTTAAAGGTATGTAAATTTTTGGAGCCTTTATGAAATAGTGTTTAGACTCTACAAATGGGAGACAGAAACATAAAGGGAATGGAGATGTATAATGAGCAAAAATGAAGGTGGAAGTCAAGCTCCCCTGCATTGTAATCTTGGCTCTGAAACATTTTGAAGTGAGCTTTCAGCTAGATATAAGTTCTTACTTCCGATTTTTCATTTGTGAAATGTAAATAGATTATAGCTTTATGAGAATTAGTGTGCTTGTACAGTGCTTTAAAACTCATAAAGTGAATTTAAACAGTGGACATATCCATTAAAGAATGGAACAGGAAAGGTAATTGCACAGGCAAGATCTACGAAGGGGATGATTTAGGTGACATTAATGTTTTCATTTCTTCCAGTGCAGAGATCCTGAGTAAAAGCTGTCTATTTTAATTTCAGTAAGGTAATTGTACCCTTCTGGCCCTGCAAACCCTTTTAGACTATCCATGTCCATATCAACCAGAGCACCATCCAGCAGGATTTCTGGTCCCTTGTAGTATCTCCTGGGTTACATTTTGCAAGAGAATCTGCCTGCCTACACTGCATTGTAGGCTTTCCCCAGGCAGTTACAGAGGTTTAATAGGCAACATCCAAGACATCTGCAGTGAGAGCTGTTCTCTCGAATAACACAGTCTTTACAGTATAATTTCATATGCAGTTTGAGCTCAGTTGTCATCATTCCCAAACCAGTGGCTGCAGTACTTCACTGAAATATCCTTTTCATTATGTGAGTTTACATTAGTCTGCAATATACATAATGCTTTTTTGGACAGTGGGGTTTGTGTCTGTTTGTTTGTTTAATTGAAGATTGCTGTGCCAAATTATTAGCTCTGTAAATGTAAAGATCCCCGTGAATGAAATGATAGTAATAAGAATAAGAGCAGTGCTAAATACAATCAAGAGGAAGACTTGTGTCTTTGCAAAGGCCAGTGGCATTTATCAATATGTTGTAAAAGGTATGAATGCATACCATCCTCTGCTGGAACTGGCTGTGTGACTGGAAGAAAACCATCAGTCCATTTAGCAAATAGATCAATTCACAAAATGAAGTTCATGATTTTTCTCCATTACCCCAAAATGTGCTGAAAGACCCCATTTAGCCCAGAGTATGATACAAGCTCAGCAGCAGCTAATCTAACCTATGAACAACACCTACAGCAACAGCTACGTGAAAGCTGTGGAAGGTGCATGAAGACAGAAACATGATGGTGATCTCCTACAACACTGTTAGTAATCTGATGGGTAACTTCAAGCTAGCGTACAACTATTTCTGCAGAAAAGAAACATGCAGGATGGAAATGTGACCAAATCAGAAAATACTAGTATATATATGCAGAAGAGTGCTGTTCTCTACCCCATGCCACAGAGATGCTGCACGTCAAAGCCCCGTGGCAACCATGTACAATACAGGCATATTAAGTGTAGCTGCTCTTCACTGACCTCAGTTTCTAAAACAGAAATAAATAAACAAATAAAAAAAGTAACACAGACATACCTAGCAAGAAAAGCTCCACATGAAACCCTAGGTGAAGCAGCCTATGTGAAGTGATTTTGTGCTGCAGGCACCGGCTTGCAGAAAGTCTGTGTTGGGACCAGAGCCTCTATTTGGTCTATTTTTCACTGTAAGAAGTGCATGCATGATTCAGTGTCATGAACCTCCCTACTCTCTCTCTTTACCTGTTGAAGGACGATGCCCATCCTGTACACCCCCACCTTCCACCTCCAAGTGTGTTGAAAGATCTGCCTGTCATATTTTAAAACAGACCTCATCTTATGCTGAATAACAGCCAGTAATATAATCCTAGGCCACCAGACTGTGCAGTTGGTCATAAGTGCCTGAAGCTATTGAGACTTCTTCAGTATGCCTGTTGGGGAAGAATGAGCAACTCAGGACCTTCACCCTCAAGATATCAGCTGCCCCATAGTGGGTGATGGATGGGCAAGCAGTTTCTAGAAGTTCTCCAGGTAAGGATCTGCTGCCAAAAATCACCTCCCATAGAAACCTCCATGCCACCTTTGCTCCTCCAGTCACCTGAGGAAGTTGCTTCTGTGAGGGAAGAGGGAAATAAAATAAAAAGACAGTCTTGACATCCTGCTTTTCTTCCTTAGCCTCCAGGCTTCTATTTTGGGTAGAATGGACAAATCCACTGCTTCTTCACCGAGCATCTACCAGGAGCTGAGAGGAAGGGGATGGGTGGAAGTACGTCAGCTGGCTGCAGTCTTCTAAGGGTCAGTTCTGAGTCACCCAGTCATCATTGTCACCACTTAACAAACAGGATGACCAATGCTTTCCACAAATGACTAAGTGGCTATAACTTTTATTTTCACCTTTCTCTCTTCTTTTTATTGGGTCTGGTTTCTCATGTCAGCACTTCATAACCGTCTTTAAAGTCAGCCTTCAAAGAGTATCCTCCCAGACTCAGTTATACATATTAAAGGGAATTGAATTTCCAACCTAACAGCCTGAAATTCACCAGCACCAGGGCCACATCCTAGCTGAGGTATTTCTCTCTGGGCTGCCTTGCTCTAGAAGCAGGTCAACATGGTGGAGCACATGGAGGTGCAGGACAATAAGTGTCCTCATTCCTACCTGCCCTCCCACATAAACGTGGCAGAAACTTGTCCTCTGCTGTGCTGGTGCACTGCTGGGTGGATTGCTAGGACTATTTGCATTACTCAAATAGCCACACTTCTGAGGAGAGGCTGAAGTGCCAGGCAGGAGTATCCCGGAGTCTAAATCCATTTTATATGTCACCTGCTGAGCTGTGCTGTTATAGAAATTTTTTCCCCTTGTACAGCCAGAAAGAACTAGCTGTTAACAGTATGATAGTTGCAAAAAATACTCTGCAGAGGAACACCTGTTCTAAACACATTGTTATTAAGGAACCATCTAATTATAATATTTTGGTGATCTGATGATAATTCCTCACTGAATTATCCAAAGCAATAACATCTCAAAATATTTTTTTTAGAATACTATATGTTC